>NW_008625403.1:28793-41144 GCF_000691845.1 Merops nubicus | reverse complement strand
GTTTGACGCTTGCCGCGCACGGCGCCCGTCCCGCCGGCCGGCAACTTCTGCCAAGCCGCTACCACGCAAGCTGAAATTTTCCATGCCAGGTGCCTGCCTGGGGCTGACTTTTTTTTGGAAAAAAATAACCAAAATAATTCAGTCATTTCCAAAAATAATATTATTTCCCCTTGTGTAAATATTCCAACAATCCTTTATTCAGAAGGCGGGGGTAGGCAGTGTCAAGGCGGTAAAGCTTCGCTCCAGTAGAAGTTTTTAGCAAGAAACAGCTGATGGCACTTGTCTGGCAGAGGCGCCTCCTGCCTGGCCTGCCTCTGGTAGGACTGCACCCCCCCGGGACACGTTCGTGTCTAAGCCGCCGGGTACTGTTAGGACTGAACATGCACACGCACAGCAGGTGAGCCATCCCTTCATGCTCCCTATGCTCGATCACATAGTTATGTCACCCCAAGGCTTCTCCTAACCACACCCACTAGAGTTTGGGGGGAAGTTGAATGCCACGGCCCCTTCATCCACCCTGAAACCCTGTCTGGACTGACTAGAAGGCAGCCTTTATTTGCCCAGAACTTCTAGACTGAGTCATCAACGAAGCTCTAATACCTACCGTAAACGCAAGGAGCTGATGTACACCAGTGGGGCAGGGATGCCACACAGCTCCACCACATGGGCAACACAGCCACCACCCTGGACCAGTTTCAGGATGCTTTGGGCTTAGTGCTTGTGTGTTATGTACAGCATGTGAGCTCTGAATGGCTTGGAAATGTCAGGAAGAAAACACCAGAGGCTTCACTGCAGGCCCAGCTCGTCTTCTGGCAGTGACAAGTTGTGGATGGGTCCTGAAGAGAAGCACAGAGAATTCACGACCAGACCGGGGTGACAGGAGATGCAGTGTAAAAGAGGAGGCAGGCTGACTGACACAGACAGAACACGGCTAAGACAGATCAAGGCAAAGGGATCAGAATTAGATGGGGTCTCAAACAAGCCCTCTCAAAAGGAGATAGGAGAGCTGCTGGTCTTATCAGTAGCTTTAGAAGCAGGAAATGCAAGGAATGTGTGCATCAGCAAACACCATGCTGGACTAAGAGCACTATAAAAGGAGGCTCTGCACAGCCTGCAGATGAAAAATGTAAACCTGGCTGTGGAGGCAAACCAGGCCTCTGCTGCTGCCTACCAGCCGCAGGCTGCGCACGGCTTCGGAGACCCGCCTTGCTTGGAGGCTGGCCACAGGATAACGCAAGGCTCTGAACCTTTGCCTGAGAGTGGGCAAGGAGAGCTGGCTGGTGGCCAGTAGCCCTCTCTGTGCTTTTCAGAAAAGGCACTGACAGAGACAGATCAGTCCACAGATGAAAATAGTTCCCTGTTTCTCTGACCAGAAGCAGATGTCCTGGAAGAAACAGCAGGTGCACACACTGTTGGATGGCACCAGGCACAAATGCAATCCTGCCCTAAGGCCAGAACTCCTGACCCATACAGCTTGGAAGAAGCTTTCAAATGAATGACTTGGCATGGGTCTACACCAGGTCGCTATAACCTGTACTTTGAGGAACATATCATTAGTGTAAGTTACACATGCCTAGTTGTTCTGAGGAGATGAAGCAAGCCAAGTTGTGTGGAACCGATTGAACAGGGAGCAATCTTAACACACTCCTCAATCAAAGATTATGACCCGGATCAGGTCTCAGCTGAGTTTGAACAGGTAATAGGCAGAAATAAAGCACTATGCACAACCACCACAGAAATAATAACCTTGACATACAGTGCCTTGATACACCTGCAGTTTAACTGTAACCTCTGGACTGTGTCTTCTTCTCTTCCAGGAGCACTACTGGCAGAATTTCAACTCAGATAAACCATTGAAAATAATCTTGCACTAGACAACATGGATATAATGGGGATGGATTTAACTTTAGGTTCCACATAATTAGTGCTAAAAAGGTATATTGGGAGGCAGATCACGGAAGTCCTCCTTTGGTAATAGGATGAACACAACCCATCTTCCTGAGCACAAGAACTTCTCCATTCTCTGGGGACTCAGCCCAGAGAACAGTAATATCTAAAGTAAGGACTTCCCATAATATGCAGTAAACTACAGTATTTGGTGAGGTTTCTCAGGGGACAGCATACAGTGTTTTGAAAAACTCAGCCAGAGTGAGAAGAACATTTAATCCATCAAAATGGAGCCTGCTGACAAGAATGTCATGTATTGGCATTAAAGGATGTTCCTTTTCCATTATCTCTTTGATCTCTGAAGAGGGGTTCTGAAGAGGGATCTCTGGTGAGATGCTCCAGCACTCTTTTCCCTGGCATCAGAGAATATCCAACAGACAAATCGAAGTGCATTAGGGCCCACCATTCATTCATCACACTTCCTTTGGCACACTATAGTGAGAACAAGATCTCCAGGTGAACACCCAGTCATTTGCTGAGCTGAAAAACTTGTTTGCTCACTGCATTCCATCTGGTCACCGTATGTTTAACTATAGCAGAAAAGGCCAACCTAGCTTCCCTGTGCCATGCTGCCCAAGTGAAAAGAAAGTGATGCTTCTGTTCACATCAAGTTGACCAGAACTTCATAAGGTTCAAAATCTGCCTTTTCCAAAAGCCAATATTGAAATAGAAACAGTCCAGATTTGTACATACAAGCAAAAGTACAACTGTGACTGACACACCAGATGAGATATGGAAGGAGATGGGTAGGGCTCATGTGGCACTGAAGAAATGGATCTTCAGTATTTTTAGTAAGATAATGTACGTGGTCCACCAAGAGTGACCTGAAGGTGCTTTTCCACTTTGTCCCTTTCCTCCCACCACCCCCACATTCTTGGGCATGGGTGGAAAAGGCAGAAACAGTTGGATAGGCCAGACATCTGGTTTGGAAATTGCCTGTCTCCTTAAGGCAGAGCCATCGGCGTCAGCTTTACATCTCACTCTCCTGCTGTTTAATTTCTTGCCAACCCTAAGGCGCTTACAGGAAGAACGAAGTTAGGGGCTGATAAAAGCACCTTCCATCCAGCCTGACACCAGCATCCAACCCACTCCAGTCATCAGCTGCTCTGGCAAGTATGACCTCTGGCAGGAAGTTACGACAGACCTCATGAACAGAAGGAAAAGATGGTGTTTGATGGGATAGCTGCAACAGCCATTACCTCAACCCAAGCAGACTCTTTCTCAAGGTTTTTGTCTGTTAGTAGGGGCAGTTCTTACAGGCTGACACAACATCATTAATGAAAACATTGGCAGCTATAATGATGGGGGGTACCTGGTGCAGGTAATGACAAGAGGAGATTGTGAGACCTCACTGGAGTACTGTGTCCGGCTCTGGAGCCCCCAACACAAGAAGGATGTGGACCGGTTAGAGTGGGTCCAGAGGAGAGCCATGAGGATGATCAGAGGGCTGGAACGCCTTTCCTACAAGACAGGCTGAGAAAATTGGGGTTGTTCAGCCTGGAGAAGAGAAGGTTCCAGAGGAACCTTATAGTGACCCTCCGGTACCTGAAAGGGATTGTTAGGAAGGCAGGGGATGATCTGTCCTCCATGGTTTGTAGTGACAGGACAAGGGGTAATGGTTTTAAGGTAGAAAAGGGTAGATTTAGGTCAGACATTAGGAAAAAGTTCTTTAATATGAGGGTGGTTGATCACTGGAACAGGTTACCGAGAGCGGTGGTTGAGGCCCCATCCCTGGAGACGTTCAAGGTCAGGCTTGACAGGGCCCTGAGCAACCTGACCTAGTTAGTTAGAGATGTCCCTGCTTGCTGTAGTGGGGCTGGACTAGATGGCCTTTAGAGGTCCCTTCCAACTCAATACATTCTATGATTCTACGATAATTAATTTGGCAGCAGTAGTACCCCTAAGAAGACCCCTAAGAATGGTGAAGCAAGAAAATGCTAGGAGTCAGTTTTCCATAGTCCTTGTTAGCTTTTCACTCTAAGGAAAGCAGAAATCATTTCCATGGCTAGGACAGAGTGCCAGACTGCGAAGCCACCAATGGAAAGTGAAAATGAGAGAGGACCTTCAGGGGGAAAGATAAGGGCCCTTGTTTCTCATTAGAGCATCTGATGCTGGCAAAAGCAAACAGAAATTCAGGAAATGAAATTGCTGTGTGAGGAGGAGAGCGATGCAATATGCAAACAACCAGTTCCTATAGCTGCACTAGGACAAAGATCATTTAAATAGGAGTAACAGAAGTCAAACAGAAGGGATAAAGGTAAAGAGACATAAACACTAGTGCAAACAATCACCTGTACAGAAGGAAACAGGCCAGGGAAGCATGTTGTAAGGGTGAGAAGACTGGCTCCAAGCAAAGAAGAAGTGCCTAGGGGCAGAAGAGTTCTCTGATAGGAGGCAGAGTATAGCAGAAAAACTGAAGAGCCTCAGGACCTCTGGCAATATACTTCCTAACATAAAAATTTAAAAAATGAAAGTTTCTCTTATGTGGTCAACTAAACTGCACACTCATTACATTCTACATACCTGTTTGCCAGGTTCGGACTGAAAAAAAGCCAAAGACATTTGCAAATAAAGATGTTGCATTTTGAGGATGAGTGTAATACAATACTTAACACTTAAAAAAATCACCAGTTGCACATGTCCAAAATTGGATACTGAAGATTAGTTGAAGCTTTTGACGTTGTTTGGCTAGCCACCTGGAAAAGGATAAATACCCCTCTCCCTTGCTTGTGAAGGCTGTCATGACAGTCAACACTTATAAAACAACCAAACATATAAAACTGAATACTAGTAAAAAGCATAACAGAAAAATAATTTTGCCACCAGAGCAATAAATTATAAACTAATAAATGAAACCTAAGTCTGCACAACTAAGAAGAAACACCAAGAAGTTGTTCATTAAGTAAACGTTGTTATATTTTGTGTACTGTCCACGGCAAGAATGGTCTTGTAAAAAACAAGCCTACTGAAGCAGCTGTGTACATGAAGACCATCTCATAAGGCACATGAGCAACAGGGTGAAATGAAAACTACTAGCAACCTGCATTCTGGCAGATCCTAAACTAGGATTCACAAGTGTTGAGAGCTTGTTTCCACACAATTTCTGGGTGTAATATTAAATGCAAAATTGTGACTAAATATTTATTGTATATTAATATGGTCAGCCATCAAAGTTATTCTTGTTCTTTCCAGAAGTTTTATTGTTCTATGTGGTTTTTAAATGCTTATGAAGAAATAATCATAGGCCTGATGAGTTCATAATCTAAAGGTAAGAAAAAAAGCAGACTAGAGGACAAGTGCAGCATGTTTGAGGTATACCAAAATTACCAAATTCCAAAGCTGAGGCGTAATCAATACCTCTTCTAAAACCACTTCTGTTGTGATGCCTTCAAAAGAAATTTCAGTGTAAACAAAACAATGATGTCACCATCATTACAGTCACTAGCTTGAATGAGCACAGGTTCAGATGAGTAAAGTAGATTTGAAAGGTATATAGCAAGTCAAGACAGGTTACTTAGGAAATAAAATCACTTCCACTTCATCTTCTCTCCTCAATTCTCCTGTCTTTTAGAAGATCAGTCGTATTTATATTTCTTTTTTCTTCCACATGAAGAGAAAGAAAAATATACACTTTTAAGTGGATATGTGTCTGAGCTGTTACATAGTTCAAAAAGAGTTTTTGGTCTAGGGAAAATTGTTTGTCTTAAAAAAAAAAATAAAGAAGAAGAAGAATCTGCTGCTTAATCATTTTCTGGTATGTCACAACACTGAAAGCAGTACAGACCTCTGACAGAAAGAAAAGATTTCCTAACCTCAGTGTGTAGAACCTGGCCTCTTTAGAAGCATGGTCAGATAGTGTGAAAGATCTCTAACAAACTACCAACTGTCTTGAGTGTGTGTCCATCTAACGCTGTTTACCCCTCTTTAGAACACTTTGCTCATACACAGTACCTACTTTCTCCAAATACATTTACTGCAAACAAGGAATTTGGCAATCAACAGTAGCAGCAGCAGACTTCAAAGAAGATTTTCAGTTAAATTTCTATATGTGTGAAAATATATGCAACTGATTTTTAACACAATTTTTTATTTCTTCTCCCAGCCAGCTTTCATGCAGTATCTGAAATACAAGAAATTTTGGTCCTTTATAAAGAAAAGCAGTGAATTCCATTCTCAGACTAATCTTATGTTTAATGCTCACTGGATCAGGACACCAACTCGACTTCACCATGGCTTACTACAAGAAAAGGCCTTCCTGACATTCCACCTTCGCATTGTTTACCTCTATGGTAGCTGTCATATTTACTTTTTCCCTTGGAAAAAGAAAGAATAGTTGTTTAACTTAAAAGACAACACTGGCACAATTTATGCTTGAAAAAGTTCTTAGATGCCAGGAGAATGAAGGTCTAGGGAAACCTTTTAAGACAGGTCTAGGCCAACCTTGAGAAAACAATAAGCTAATTAGAGTAAGATAGACCTTGAAGTAGTCATTAAGGATTTTAGCATGTAAATACCTGCAGTAGGAGAGGTCTCTTCCAAGAAAACCTTCCAAAAAGTTCTTTCCAATCCTGTAGTCTCACACTTTTCACATCTGCGATCTGCACTTGTTCCTTGCTACCTATATAGGCTCTCAGCGTAATATTTTAACCTCACCTATGCAGGCCTTCAGATCATCAAAACAATCAGCACCGTTTATTAGAGCATTATTTTGCCTGAAGACCAAAGTTTAACCTTTAGCCTGTTCCTCAGCCAAGGAAGAATATTAAAGGTTAGTCAACTTCTGTAAAAAATTTCCACATGCACAGAAGGAAGACAGTAAATCAACACCAAAGATAGTCATATACCCTGGGTTCCAGGTAGCTGAGGTAAATTGTGCAATATGGGACACCAAATCTCATTTCCCATAAGGCGCTTTAGGTTATCATATTCTTCCCACACAAGCTCTCTTCCATCACCCCAGGGACTTTAATCATACCCATTGTGATGAAAAGCCAACTTCTAAATGAGTTTGGACACCCTCTGGACTCAGATCCAGGACGCCCAATTAACTACATGCCAATTATCTACATACAAAAATGCCTTAAGAGTTGGCATTTCTATTTCACAATGTTATACCACAAGGTCCTCACAAAGGATCTAGTGACTATACCTTTAAAAACAGTTGTAACATCATCTGCATTAACATTATTCTCCTTTTTTTCAATAACCAGTTTAGACATAAAAATGGGAGATATTTTAAACTTTTTATCAGTTTGCTATCAGTATATTAATTGTTGTTTATGAAACTATGCAGCCGAGCTTAAAAAAAAGTAACAAAAATAGACATTATATTTATGCAATCGCTGCTTTTCCAAATTAACTATCTTTACTGTACACCAAGTTTTCAACCAACAACCGTGCAATGTTACTGACCAACAACATAGCCAAAAAACATGTCTCACTTCAGGTATTCTTCTTTTATATTTGAGAATTTTCAGCTCTTGAGAAGTAGGGTACTTAGGAACAGAAAACAGTAATATAGCAAAGTCATAGCCCTTTAATATTTAAATAAAACATTATATCAAATTATTAAAAAAAATATCAAATTCCATATTGCAATTTGTGTTTTACTAAATATTATAAAATTTATTTTAAATTGCCTTTTCCAATTCTTATGTTCAAGCATAAGCCTATATATTTCTTTTTTTCAAAACAAGTGTTAGAAGCCTTGACTTTAAAAGGGGAATTAAGCAAGAAGACTGGAGTTGGCAAGAA
The DNA here is from genome assembly GCF_000691845.1 of Merops nubicus. Taxonomy (NCBI): domain Eukaryota; kingdom Metazoa; phylum Chordata; class Aves; order Coraciiformes; family Meropidae; genus Merops; species Merops nubicus. The sequence goes on along the minus strand of NW_008625403.1, from coordinate 33,443 downwards.
TATAGCAATAAGATGAGGAGGCAACTCTTTTCCCTCCTGGTCTCTTGCAAAAAAACCAGATTTGAATGTTGGTTCTAACACAGCATGGAAAGGATAGTGAAAAATGTGTTTGCTGATGAAGGATGTGACTGATGCAAATGAGGTTACACATTCCACTAGGCACAGCTTTGTGATATTTTGGGGGAGGAAGTGGGTGGCCTACTTTGCTTCCTCCCTCACTTAAAGAGAAATGCTTACTGCATAGGTCATCATCCCCACTATCTCTGGTTTTCTGGCACTGACAGAGGAACATGGATATAAGGAACATTTGTTTACAACTTAAATTCATGTCCTACATTTTGTTGTGTTGTAATTAACTTTAAGATGACAGCGCTGCTAATGAGCTGAATGTATCCTTAATGCAAATCAGATTAGAAATTGCTGATGTGATAACCTTCTCGTGAGGGGACTGTTGTCAAAGTCCCTTGTGTAAGTGGTTTCTGGAACACTCAAGTCTCCTATGTGAGATTTCTAAAGAATGAATACCATAACTACATTATGATTCTCATCTGACAGGAAGAAGAGTAGATGGCAAATTTAGCTGCATTGTTCAGGAGATAAGGTGGTCAGAGCACAAATCCAGGGATTACCATCCCTCTGAATGTTTTTCTTAGCAAAGACAGCTCCTCACAAATCACCAATAGGTAACACAAAAGAAAGTGATGCTTTCCAGGTCCTTGTAACCTTATCTGTCATTGCATCTTTCTCTTAATGAAGAAAATCTTAGATTATCTAAGAGGTGGGATGTCCACAAGAGTCTAGAAAAGTCAGATCACAGCCGAGTGTTTTCCTGAGCCACTGTCAACGTGTATTCTTGTTCTCCTCGTTCAGGACTCTTCCACTCATGTGCTTTCTGTTCTAATGACTTACTCTATTTCCAGTCTGGAAAGTGCTGTGGCACAAATCCCACCCATTAGGCAACTTTGGCCAAAGAAGCTATGAGAGTTAGAGCAAGAAGAAGGCAGCCAGAAATGAGAATGGCCAGCTAAGGAAAACAAGATACAGCATGACCTGTATCCAGTCCTAAATTGCCTGTACTCTGGTCTAAAGGATTTACTGAGTAAGCTGGCAGTGTGCTTAGAAGTGATGGCCCCAGGCCATCACAGTGAAAATAGAAAGTGCTACCTGCACTTTCTGTGCTGTACAACCTAAGTTCTTACAATATTTATGAAAATATCAAATCGTAAGTGCTATCGAGGACAATTGTTCTATCAACAAATGGAACACATGTTTCTGCAGCACCCTGGTAACTGAGTAGGAGCCAGATTACATCCCACTAGCCAGCTGAGAAGTTAAGTTTTGTCTTGTGCTTGTGAACCACCAAGTTGGTTTTGGCAAGATACAAATAGCTGTGTCCCTGACAGACATCTAGGCACTGAATTTCCAATTATGGAGAAGCTGAATTTAAAAGTTTTAGATCTGAATTATGGACTCCACCTTAATTCAACAGCTGTTGCAAAACAATTTGCTTGTCAAGTTACAGGCCAATATAGGGGAAAAGAATACAGAAGTTCAGCAAAAGTTTGCTAGTGTACTTGCATTTGTCTAACAAAGAATTAAAATGCCAGTAACCAGACCACATGGATTTTCAGTCTTAGCAAACTGTAATTAATTTATCTCAAAATTGTCTCTTTTTGATTGATTGATTTATATTAGTGAGGGAAGAGGTCAGAAGGCAAGTTGGTGTCTATCCGTATCAAAATTTAGATACAAAATATAGCTTCTTGGATTTTCTTTCTCTGAATTTGCAAAATGTAATTTTTTTTCCCACCTATCCAACTTCAAAAATCATTTGGCTGTACTGATACATTCAGCTTCCACACAGGTGCCTTCAAAACTCCTTTCTACTGTAAATTTCATTTCTTCTGTATTTCTTATTGCATAAAGTTGTTCGGCACAGCTTTAAAAGTACCAACAGACCATACTGTCTTTGTGCTGCTAAAATTCTCTTTATACTTTTCACAGTGCTACTTCTTTACTACAATCTCTTTTACAGGTGCACTGTGGTTGGACACTCTCAACCTCCTAATAATAATAGAAAAGTCAAATTTCTTAAAAGACAAATCTTTTCTCTTTGTGATCATGCAGCTTACCTACCATAGCAGAAAGTTTCATATACATTTGCTCAGGAGTTCATCCAAAGGGATGGATGAGTCACTTCGTAAAATCAGATAGTACATTTATGAAATATATTGGAATTGCTCTTTATTGAATACTATTTACTGACTATTCTTCTGGCAGCTTTCTATCTGCAAATGTGGTTCAGTATGTTAGATTTCCTCTTTTAAAGACTTACAGAATCAATAGATAGAGAAATAAGTTTAAATAAATAATAAGGAAAGAAAAAAATATGTGGAACCAGAATATGGAAGTGGATTATTTGGGAAAGAGATTTCAGGGCACAGATAATTACTTACATCTTTTAAAACAGGCTACCTAACTTAAAATCCTTGGTGTCTGTAACCAGATGTCTGTGTTAGTGACTAGATTGCCAAATGTGCCAAATATGTTACAGTGGTTACTCTAAAATTTAAGAAAATCTAGGTTATTTACTTAGTGCACATGTAACAACTTAAACTTGAAACAGTCAAACTTGAGGGAAAAAAAAAAAAAAGCATAAAGCTTGAACCTAACTCATGACTCTCATTTTAAGTCAGCTCCGAGTTACAAAACCTTTGTTTACTTTGGTGACTTGCATCTGTTAAAGCATTCCTAGTCTAAAGTACAAAACAAAACATGTTTCCCCGTGTTACTCCCTCAGGCATTGTATCATGCAGGACACATCTCTCATTTGAGCTCATTGTTCAGGGTACCTGCAAGAAGAAATGTAAAATGGTAAGAAATTCTGTACTGGATCAAATCATAGTACTTTATGTTCCATATTCTGCTTCTCACACTGGACTGCAACAGAGGCTTAGCAAAAAAAGAAACTGGAGAACTTTAGTATGATCTTTCCCCTGGTACCTCCTTCCCAGTTCTCAGCAACCAGCATAGGGATCTCTTAGTCTGAAGGCTGTCTCCAGATCACCAAGTTCAGGACCTGCCAACAGACAAATCCACCACGACTTTCTCCAACACATATTTGAATGAATTTGTACTTTCATGGACTAAATAACTGCCTTTTGTGTTAAAACTATTTTGTAATTGAAGATGTTAGAGTTACCAGTTCAGTTACAAGAAGCAGCCAAAATCTGTTTCTTGCTAATTTTCCCTGTGTCACGTGTGATTTTGTAAATCTCTGTCACTTAATGTCTCTGAGGAAGGGGCTATCTTTTCCTGAGGACAGGGGTGACCAATGATACCAGGTCACTATAGTCCCTGCTTTGCATAAGTCAGTTTGTACCACTGAACCCCTGTTTCCATCTCTAGCTCTGCTGCACTCTGAAGCACAGCTGTACACAGTTTTGAAACCCCAGGTTTCTAATGCTAAAATAATATATTTATTTGCTATTCCTTTCCTAATGATTTCTAAAATTCTGCTGGTTAGCTTGCCCATGGCTGAACATTGAGGTCACTTTTTCACAGGACCGTTCACAATGACATGTAGTATTTCTCTGGCAGTAACTTTAGCTAAAAGCAGTGGCTCTGAAACACATCAGCAGGCTCCCTAGTTCCATGTGTGGGGTTGCACAGAGTTTACATTCACTTCTAGTTTCAATACATGTTTTCAAATTCTTTCTTCTTCAATAAAAATAATGATCACTATCATGGTTTAAGCATTTTATCAATGGATATAAGAGGATTTTTGAAACAAATGCTACCACCATCTCTGGGATAATGGAAGTTCCTACAGCAGGAAGAATGTTGCCACAAGTACAAAATATCATATGATGAAAGCAGTATTACCTAAAAAATTCTAGGCTAGTCTGATTTTTAGGGTGTTGACTCTGTTGATTTCTACTAGTGATCTAAATGCAGGTTTGCACTTAAAATTAGCATATACCCACTTTCAAGATCCTATTTACAGCACTTAACATTCCTGCAACCTGTTTATCTGTTTGATATGAGTTTAGGAAGTATTTTTTCTTTTTTTTTTTCCTTACCATATTTATAGTTCTAATACTCCAACACTATTTGAATATAAAACCCCATACTAAATATGTCTAACAGAAGAACATCTTGGCCTGGATGTAGAAGGTGTAGGAAAAGTCAAGTACAGTCTCTGCTGTTTCATTCTTCCCTGGACAAGATACACCCTGTACAAAAGTCTCCCTTACTAAAGATTTGCAGCTTTTGTAAATCATTTTGTCTTCTCTGGCTTTACTGTGCCCTTGCCAAGCAGCCCATGTACAGCCCAAGCAACAGCAGTATATCACCTGAAAAGTGTGCAGGAAGAGACAAGGAAAAGAAGCTGACCAGACACGAGGCCATTCTGAACTGAGAACCAAGCTGGCACATTAGCGTGGCACTCTGCTGGGGCTAATCACCCTGGTGAGAAACAGCCCATACAAACACACCCTCAGACAGTTGCTGACATTTATGACTCTCCTTTGCCTTCTATGGGAGCTGCCATTTATAGCCAAGAAACATTTTATTCCTTCCCAATTTCTGGATCTAAACCAGCACTAGAAGTCTAACAAACCCATATGAGACTTCCCAGTTCAAAACTGC
>NW_008625403.1:9611-28762 GCF_000691845.1 Merops nubicus | reverse complement strand
CTGAACCTTGAAGGCAACAGGCACTGTCGATGGTTTGGCATTCCACCTTATCTCCCCATCAGAATTTGTCTTAAGCTTTTATTTTTATTGTTCTGTCAAAGTAAAACCATACAGAGACAACTCTGTCTTTAGCCCTGTGGTGTGTTTTGGAAGGCTTGTGGCAATTTCATTTACAATCAATCCTGCTTCAGCTGCGAGTAAAACATCCACTTACACCAGCTGATACAGAAATTGGGCTTACACATTCAATTCTGACTTAGTACAACCAGTGGTTGTAAAATACTTTTTGTTCCCTAATTGCAAGGTACAGTAAGAACATACACTCTTGCAATCATTATACACACTTTTTTTCCCCGTATATAATACAAAATTAATATGACAGCTGCAAACACATTCCAGAAATCTAGCATACCAAAATTATCTGTAAAAACAGTTTATAGGATTTGATTTCTCAAAGAAAAATACATAATAATGACAGTGTTAGGGCCCCTAGTTTGGTCTCTAGTCTTAGATCCTCCAAGATATTTAAGTGTTACTGTTGTATTGCATTTCAGTGAGAAATTTGCTCTCCACCTTCTTCTCCATTACAGTTTCATTTGAAAGAAAAACAAAACACTACTGAAAGTAGTCGTTTGTTCAATACTAACAGCAGTTCTGCAAAATTATGCTCAAATCTTCCAGTACAGGATATGGCTTTCTTCATTTAAGCTTTTAAATTATATAGGTTATACATAAACTTTTTAGAATTTATATCACCCACCCAAATCCCTGTATAAACTCTAAGCTCTACAAAGTGTAATACAAACCAAAGATAGAAGATTGTAGAGGGAAATAAAATGCTAAACATAAGCTTCATAATTTGCCAAGAAAACTGTAGATAAAAATAAAGCTTGGAGTTAACTCTAATACTTGGCTGCAGGAAAGCTTACTTTGCTGAGGACCAGAGTTTAGAATAATTTCTCAAAAAACTCCAGCACTAGTAGGGACAGACTGCAAGGACTTAAATTATTTAGAAAACAATTCCTTCTAGAATCAGAATGATTAGCTTTCAAGATCACATCTGGCTTTCTCTCTTCTCAATTTTTAGTTAAAATTCTTTTGCCAGTAGTATTTTTGGAGAAGACCCAGAGTGGATAAAAATGGTTCCATCAAAGAAGGATAGCTTTGTGACAGAGGAGATAAATTCCACTATGTCTCAGGGCACGAGCAACAGTAACTGGCCATTTCTGGGTACCATACCTTCCCTCTGGTTACAAAGGGAAAGGATTTTCCCCTGCGAGAAGCTATACTCAGAAGTACCTCAAGTGTCACCTTATATCACTGCCCCCTCAGAATGTCTAGGCCAGAGACAAGTTGCAATTCTAGTGCTTATTGCTACTACAAGTATCAAGCTTTGCAAATTGTTCCCTGTCATTTCAGTGGCACAAATTTATTTCTTCCACCGAAATGCTCTGTTTAAACCTAGTCTCTGAGAGTGAGATTATATTAGCTTTCTGCAGAGCTGATGTCAGTAAGGAGAGATCAATGCCTAACTTGTGAGACTCCTTCCCTTGCAGCAACTATTTCTGACCCGATGTCACAAGGGTGGTGTGTGTGGTCCCATAGCTGTATAATTCAAGCTGAATCTGGGCTGCTGCAGTCCTGCTGTTCTCCACATGCCACCCCTTACCTCTCTTGTGCTAGCACTGCTGCTTCTGCAACTGTTCAGGGAGGCGAGCCAGCAGAAAACCAATCCTAAAAAAGAGATTAATTTTGGCTGTCTCGGTGCTTGAGGGAGAGAGGACCATGGCAGTCCCCAGTAGTTTAGCTACAGCTGCTGCAACACTCCACCTTCATTGTCACCTCCAGCTTCTCCACCACATCAAGCTCTTCTGTTACCTCTATTAGATTTTCAGACCAGAGCCTTGTGCTTTCCTCTTGCAGTTTCTGACTGTTGCCTGAAGCTCTCCACAAGCATCCCCTGATCTGTCTTATCCTTCCTTTCCCAGTCCCCCCTGCAGTTAACTTGGGTGAAATTGCTGACCTGCAGTGACAGCCTGCTTTAAACATAGATCAAAAATATTCCACGTTTACTTACCCTGCCCATTTGCAAGACTTGTTTATGTGACTGTATTCTTTGAGGCACTGGCTATGTCTGTGCTAGATACTGAACAAATACAGAACAAAACCTTCAGCTAGAGACACAAGGCAATAAAAAATGACATATCCTAGATCAAACAGAGCCATCATTCACAGGGTTTGTGATGAGTGCACCAGCAGCAATACTTCCAGTGGTGGCACTTGTTGCTGTTGCCATTACCATGACTGATGCATAGCAAAAAAATAAGCCTTGCGAGTTAAGGAGCACTTAATGTGTCTGCTGGGCTGGACACTATTAAATAAAAGAGTCGTTGTGCATTCTCACTGTGCCTGCACTTCCACGGGCTAGTCTGGAGTAGGGAAACATGGATTACTGTGGGGCTCAGCAGAGGGAAATAAGGTTCCACACTGAAAAGCCACTACAGCTGCAGGTACGTCTTCAGGAGCAGCAGAGTGGCCCAAGCCTTCAGGTCTTACTATGAAAGAGAGGAGAGATTGTGCTCTTCCTATCATGCTGTCTAAATGCCACAGACAGCAGCTCTCCCACTCTGTCTTCAGAAACTTCTTCTAACCTTGAGCCCACTTCCAGCCTCGTTTTAGTAAAGTAAGCCCATGCTTTTTGGCTCTGGTGAAAGCCCTGGATCTCGCCTGCATGCTGTGGACACAAGATGCTTCACTGCTTCCCACACTGTTTCAAATAGAATCATAGAATCGTTTTGGTCAGAAGAGACCATCAGATCATCAAGTCCAACCATTAACCCAGCATCACATCTACACATCTTCTAAATACCTCCAGGGATGGTGACTCCACCACTTCCCTGGGCAGCCTGTTCCAGTGCTTAGCAACTCTTTCTGTGAAATATTTTTCCAATATAGACCTGCCCTGGCACAACTTGAGGCCATTTCCTTTTTTCTTTTCCCTTTTTCCTTTTCTCTACACTCTACTAGTGTAGAGATTCCTCAAGAACACTGAGCTTGTAGGATGAAAAGGATGTAACTCAGCACCACCACCATGGGTTTTTTTTTTCAGGCAGTAAGGTAAGGACAAATCAAAGGCCATTCCTTCTATCTTTCCTACAGTCCTCAGGCAAGATGCATACTATAAATCTCTAGCAGTCCAAATTACTTTTGTTAACAGCCTAAAGATGATTGCTGGTAACAAACGCTAGACTGTGTTACTAAAATAAGACAGCAGAAACTAAGTATTCTTTGGACCTACTTCGACAGCAGATAGCCAACACAGGTGCTACATAACTGGTCCTAACAAAAACAATCCTACAGCAACAATCCCACAGTGTCTTTATTCTTGAGGTAGTATCTGCTTCAGTCACTTGCTAGAACTCTACCACCCAGGAACGCAGACACTGGAGTTGGCATTCTTTTCTGCAAAGCCCATTTCCTAGTCCATCTTGCCATGCAAAATCTCCGGCTTGAAACTATATTGCTCCCTGGGAAAGGATTTTTGGACCCCTTAGTCCTCTGGGCTTGTATTGCCTCTTTGATCCCACTGCAGGACACGTTTACATGGCTGCTGCAGCATGGAAAGCAGCTGTGGGCTCTGCTGAGAAACACGCTAGGCAAAGGCACAGCAAGAGCCCACCTGAGCAGTGAGGAAAGCACACAATCCAGGCTGCTCTCCTCCAGAATAGAAAGGTCCTTGACAAACTTGGCAATGATGCCACTCCAGCATTGTCACTCATGCTTCCTAAGACCCAAAAAGAGAACTGATGGCAGTGCCTGCCAAGAATGGCTTTGAGGCATTGTCCCTGACAGCAAACATGCACTGAGGAGGGATGCAGACTTCATGTACAAGAGGAATAACTCTGTCCTTAGTCAGGTTAAACCTAGACTTTGAAAGAGACACAGTAAGATCAAGGGAAGAGAGTTCATGTGACTCTGTGGCACACACTCATCTCAGTAAGTCTGCAGTCTACATTCCTCCCCCTTTTCAAGATGTGAGATGTATACAGGTAGCTAGAGAATAAATAATTTGACTTTTTTAAGACCAACATATTCCAGCAGCATGTCACAACAAAGCAGACTGAAAGAACAGACCAAGAAGTTGCACTGAGAAGCACATGAGGAAGCTAGCAGGGCACTGAAAGTGATCCTGACACTGGGAAGTGGCGTGTGACAGCCTATCAGCCCGTGTGCAGTCTGCAGATACACGCATCCCCACTGCACCCCAGCAGGCAGTTTAAACTAAGAGCTTTCACCTCACAGCTGTGGCGAGCAGAGACCACTCCTGCGGCCAGTTCCCACTGGTCAGCTGACAGGCACTAGCTAGCACAGCTTAGCAAGTGCCCACACCCAAATATGTTTCTCAGCCAATGAACTTTGACAAGGTGCTCACTGGATGACATTCAATAATTTTCCAGACACTTGTAAAATCAGTGGCTACTCAGCCCATGGATAACTTGGTGCTCATGGGTCCATGTAGGTTGCCTTCTCCTTTGTCTTCACTGTACCTAAACCAAACTTACTGATACAGAGGAAGTCAGTATCTGGAAATTTTCCACTGTTTTTTTTTTTTTAAATATATGTATTTTAAGACAAATGAATATGTAAAAATGGCTACGTTTTGAAATTTATTATTATTATTATTATTAATGAAATCTCTTTGGATTCATTACTGCTACACTTTTTTTAGGATACGATCAAACAAAGCAAAATGTCACAGGTCAAAAGTTGGCATCGTGCCACTATGTTTACACAGACAAATATTTGAGCTGCTGCACAAACATCAGCATATTATGATCCTATCTGACATAGCTTAAGTTATCTTTTCAAGCCTCACCCAGTTTTACAGTACTGAATGTGTCCTTGCAGCTACAGAAGCTGTTAAGTATTACCAACAAATATCCTGACATTCTGACCCTTCCACCCATTGCTACATTCCCCATGTATGTGCAAAATACAGTACAATAAAATACGGTAAGAATACAAAATCTAGGCCTATCAGAGGCCTGTCAAGCTGTCAAACTCAACATCCTGTGTCTGTTTAGGTAGTAATGAAATCCATCCTTGCTCCTATCCCATGCGTGGGTGTATGAGCCAAGGAAGGCTGAGAGTCCAAAGCCTTTGCAGTTGTCACTCACACTGTAGTGGTACCAATTTAAGCATACCGGTCTGAGGAAGAGGTCCTTGCTAGTAGCTTTGTTAAAAGATTTGTAGTAGAATTGTTAAAAGATCCCACTTCACTGAAATGCTTCCTCTTCATTGTCCTCTGAGGTGAGGTCACATGCAGCCAAGGAAGGCAGGACTGAGTTATGCTGGCCCACTAGGAGAAACATTATTTCAGAACCCACTCATTTTTGGCACAAAATCTAGAATTGCCACCTTCCATACTTACCATCCGGGTGATGTCCCCACTCCCTTAAGTGTTCACACAAAACCCAATGACTCACTCCTCAAGAGCTTTCCAGGTTTTCAACCTTCCAGACAGTGACTGCAAACAAATTTATTTTTTGCATCAGAGAAACATCTCTTCCAAGCCTTAAGTTCTGCTACCACTTCTGATCATTCCTGATGGGCACCTGGACTCATTTCACATGCAGTCCAAAAGCACTCATCCATCTCCTTAACTGTTCCTCTGATAAAGGCAATCCTGAAAGAGACATACAACTGCACCACTCCTGTTTTAATGGAAAGATGGCAAGGTGACAAAGTTAGGAATCAATGACATCATTTTTAAATCCTAATAAATCTATGGAATAGAAAATTATTATTGCATTGAAAAATGTGGCAAGTTCACCTTGAGTACTGCATCTGTAAGACATGGAGCACAGTAAAAGGGTCCTACAGAACAATACTTTGAACACTGGTAGGATGCTCTTCACAGTGCCTGGTGTATTTTGTGTTTGTAATCTCTCATAATAATGATGTATCATAAAGACCTTGAGCACAAATGTAACAGGCAAGCGGCCAAAGTTTTTAGTGTCAGACCTGGCTTTAGTTACGTTAGCCAAGACTGGTGACAGGCATACAGAAATCGAACAGTTTGGCCTGAGTTCATCTATTTTTAGCCTAAGCACTCTAGCCTCTCTCTTTGCTTCTGCTAGCAGAGACTGATTTGCATTCACTGCTCTATGTTGGGCCAAAGTACATCGCTTCACACTGGCAGCCTCAGCCTGTGTCACACAAACCACTGCTGCTAGGCTGAAACCAACCCTCTGTTTATTGACTACTGTGCGTATAATGTTTGCTTCTTATGTTATCTTATTGGAACAGCTTCGTAGAAATGGAAGCCATTTAATAACTCCTTATCAAAACTTCAGGCCAGGTTTTATCTTTCTGCTGTTCTTGCAAAGGGTATTATTTCTGAAAAATTAATCTGACCGACCATGAGCTTCTTTTTGTTATTTCTACACCTATGAAAGCATTTACACTGAATTTCTTTTCCTGTAAGCAGTGAGTCAAGTTTAACTATTTTCTAACTTAGCCAATAGGTACGTTTGTATCTGAGTATACCTCCTCCTGTCTTATGGTTAAATGTCAGTATAATTGTTTTTAATACAATGTGTGATTTCTATGGCATCTTCACACACTAATTGCTATACATGTTGGATATGCTAAGTATACATTTTGGATCTCATAAGTGCAAGCCACGACAACACTCTTTATCAGCTTAACACTCTTGAAGAGCCAGTATCGGACACGTGTTACACTATTTTAATGAAGGAGAAACAAAAATGAATAGCAGGCTTGGACCTAGAACAACTTTTTTTCCAGAAATGTAAAACTGGGAATGTGATGATGCTGTTTGCAGCTGAAGGATAGATGACTGAAGACTCACTACAATAATAAATTAATAAAATCTATTAATCAGTGAAAGGGAGTGAGGATGCAAAGAAGAAAAGAGACTGATGGCTTTCCATGAAGTGTTTCGATTCTTGCTTTGATTTCCTTTCGCTTTGTGGTTAGCTGTTGCCTAAGGAAAACTCTCTGATCAGACACATCACATCTAATGTTTGATGCAGTAACTCTAATGCTTACTGTGGAACACTGTTGGTTTACCGAAATGTTGCATCAAATCCCTAACTAGTTTAAAGGATATATGTGCAAGTTATGATTTCCCTAGAGATACGGCAATCCAAATAAAATATTGTTTCTGCTCTTTGGACCAGAAAGAGAAAAGGCTAGTTCTGCAGTATCAGGGCCTCTTAACATCAGACCTATTTGGGCTGACAGAAATGACTTGAAAGATTGTCAGCTTTATGCCTTAATTGAGGACTTTAAAAAGATCACAAGAATATCACCAAGATACCAACAAAATATTTTTTTTATATATTGTGGTTTTTTTAGGCACAAGTGAATTTCCTATATCTCTAAATTTCCTAAGTTCCACTAAGAGAACTAAGAGAATATGAGATTTTTTTTCAGTGTTACTTTAGAAAATTCCATTTATGAGAATTAGATTGACAGTCTCTGTATCTCACACTGTCCAAAAAGCATGTCCCATACACATATTAGTTCATTTACTGTTATGAATTGTAACTGCTTACAGCAGCACAAACAGCTCAGGGGACCATTTGATGTAAATGCTGCAATTACTTAACTCTGTGTGGCTCCAATGACTTCAGTGCAGATATTTCAGATTTATAGAAGCACAAATAAGTAAAATCAGAACTGGGAACCATGCTCAACAAAATTTTCTCACAGTTAGTTCAAGAATTATTTGTTCTTTTCCTTTGAATATATTTGATAGGCCTCAAAAAACTCCTTCCTTCCTCTCTCCAACACACACACAGGTTAAAAACATCGCCATGTTTTTACATCCCACTTAGAAGTACCTTCTTGCCTTTAAGAAAGAAAAAACATGTAATTCTGTATTAAAATCCTGGTACAGAGTGTCACTGTTGGCACAAAGAGAGCTGCCTCAGGTTGGTTTAACTTGCACAGAATCCTGCAGGCAGCTGCATTCAGGGCAGATGCTGCAGAGTTAATTGTCCTTTCACCATGTCATGTATTTATGATCCCACAGGAAAATAAAACAAAATAAAAAGAGCTGAGTCCAGTGATACTTTTAAAATAAGTAAGAGCAGTTATAAACATGCTCTGCTTAGAGCTGTGCCGACAACAGCTCACACAAATACACACAGCGAACACCTTCACTCATACTGCAACATCCCAGTAGCTTTCACCCGCATGTCTGTCGGCCACAGAGAGCAGCTCAGACAATTACTTAGCAGTAATCAGTATGCCTCTATATCTTTTAAGGTGCCTAATTCCTAACCTGAGGAATTTGGACAGCTGTGTGTCTTTGAGGATCTAAAACTAAGATTTACCAACTATCAAGTGGTTCAACCTGAATCATTAAATACATATTTGAAAAACATACCTAGTCAGGAACACATCCTTACCAAGTCCCAAGGCCAGATTTGAATTATTCACTTTGCCCTCTGCAATCCACATCCTAAATTTTCCTGCAGCAAATGACTAAACTACTTACACTTCCAAAAAGCTGGCATTTCTAAACCACTTGCAGGGGATAAATCAGAACACAAGTGGCTCCTTACTGGATGGCAGGTGAGCTGGTGGAAGATGTGTGGGGCTTCACTAAGTGAAAGCAACCTGCTGCTCGTGCAGGCGAGACATTGGCAGCACTTCCCCGCGGCCTGTTGTGGCAGAGAGCAGGAAGCCACCCTTACTGGCTTTGGGAGTGCCACGGCCAGTTCCCGGGTACACTCCTCTTCAGGGTCCCGGGAGACAGTGCTGCACAGATGGGCCCGTAAGTGTCCGCCTCGCAGTGAACTGCACCACTGGTCATTACAGACATCTATGAATGCTGAGGAGAAAAGACTCTGCCCATTACAACCTTTCATCTCTGAAAGGGTTATCAAGCACTGGAACAGGCTGCTCAGGGAAGTGGTGGAGTCACCTCCCCTGCAGGTATTTAAAAGATACATAAATCTGGTGCTTAGGGACATGGTGGACTTGGCAGTGTCAAGTTTACAGTTGGACTCAGTGATCTTAAGGGTCTTTTTCAACCCAAACGATTCTATCTTGTGTCTTCTTTTAATGAACTTAGAAAGTAGGAGAGATGGGAAGAATTATTAGACTTCTAATTATAGCTGGTCAAGGCAGCATCTTAGATACTGACAGCTGTGTATTCAGCTGCTATTAATTTAATTTTAACCCTTTATTCCTTTGGATGAAATTAAAATCAATTTGAAAGCTCTGTGGATTAGTCTAACATACAAAGTATACCACAGGAAGAAGACAGAGAATCTTTCTCTACAAAGTCACAAATGCTGATTTCAGAAAACACTCTAAATCAAGCAGATCATCAGTGGTCACCGTACAGTGTCTTTCTCAGTTTTATGGTGTAAATGTCAGTGCTCTTCATAATATTTGGATCAAAAATTTAAAAAGGTAAAAAACCTACCATAGATAGGTTTCAGATTTTGCACGGGCCCATTATCTACAGTGGTGAGCATGTTTGCTCTTCTGTGGCTGTCTTCACGTTCCACACCTCTATTTGCTGGAGTGAAACACAGAGAGAGGGGATACAATGTCTTACAGATTTCACAAACAAAAGCGCTGAGGGTGTGAGCTCAGGCCTCAGATACCATGCAGCTCAGCTGGCAATCTTCCTGACTGAAAGAGACTTGTTAGTGGAGGAAGACTCTACAGGAGCAGAACCCAGGTACCAAAGTGCTGAAGATTATGAGCGACACCTTTCACAACACTCACATGTGTAAGGTTAGTTGATTCCAGCTTATCCTATTAGCTCCCTCTTTAAAGTAGCTTCAAAGTGCCCCAACAAATTTCAGCAGGAGTTCTAAAAACATACTGATCTGGAAAACAACAACTAAAATTCTTTGGTTAGTTGGTTGGGGTTTTGTCCCAAGCCTTGAGGAAATTCTCATGATGCCTACTTCCTCATTCATGAAGACATGATCCTGGCTTGTGGTATGTATTCCTGAGACCCCAGACAATCAGACAACCTTAACCACCTAGCTGGAGACTCCCTAGACATACAGGCCTTGCTCAGAGGCAGTGTGCTGCTGCATTTCAGCAGTACCTTGCTGTTATAATTGGCTGAAGGGGCTTGTGTTTGTTTGACCTCACCTAGAGGAAATCAGAATACAGGTCCAGAAGGAACCTCATCTAGAAGTCTCTCTCTCCTGCCCTGAGGCAGGATCAGCATTACCCATTTGATTCTTGACACAGTGATTGTGAAATTTTTTTCCTTTATCCCCTAAAGGCTGCAGAATTGTTCTGCGAGTGGTATCTCAGCTAAACGAGGCCTTGCTGGCAGCCAGTCTAAACATCACTTGCTGCAACTCAGGTGCTATGCACAGATAACATATTCATTCATTCCTTTCCCGTTTGTAGCTATCTTGTCTGTATTTTATGACTTTTTTTGTCTTCTTCTGATTTCTGTTTCGTAGACTAAGGATTGACATCTTTTCAATCTTGTAGATAGATCTTAACTGTTACGTCGAGACACCAGCAGCAGGATGGCAAAGCATTTGGATGATTGCCACATGGACATCTTTCTTTTGTGTCTGAAGAACTCTGTCTTTTGCAAATGTATTTAATTTTTGTGGATTTCAAAAGTAATTCTGATTCGACTGTATACAAACAGGCATTTGTCTCTTCACTAGTAAATATATTCATTTCATTTATCACTGAAATGTATTATTTCACTGAGCTATGAAAAGAAATAATTTGTAAATGTATAGAACTTTTATTAAACTGAAATTCTGAAGCTCACCTGATGACAGCAAACACCTAGGAACTGTAAGTTTTTTCTATAATACCCGAGTCTAATAATGTCATATCTCTAATCAACTACCTTTTCACCTTCTGACAATGGCCATAGTCAAAATAGTTTGACTAGTAGCAAAATAAAGAAATAGAAAATTATTTCTCCTCCCTTTTCACAAACCCGTTCTTCATTTTTCCCAGTATCTGGTGTTTATCAATGTTCTGATTAGATAGTTCACCCATGCACTCTCTCCATACCAAGAACTGATAAACCACCATAGTTAGAATGGAAAACTACATCTGTTCAGGAAGTGTGCGCAGAGAAGAAAATTGCTCCAGTCATTAATTAACTTTATGACGCCAGTCAAAAAGTAATTTCTGACTTTTTAATAGTAAAGTGAAGGTGTATGTGCTTTGCAAACGACCTAGTACCTGTGATGTTAGACGGGTGTCCTTTGGTAAAAGGTGCAGTCTGGAATACTTCACACGCCCATTGTTAAAAATGGCCACTACAATGCAGCCTGCATGGGCAATTAATAATGGAATAAATCAGAACAAATTACACACTGACAGTATAAAGCAATGCTGGAACAAAGCAAGTGGAAAAAAAACCCCACAAAGCTCTTTGTTTAGCAGACAGATGAATGAGTTTCATCATCCTCAGTAACAAGATCATGCACTGTAATTAACTGTTAGAAAGCTAGCATTGTAAATACTCCAAGTTAGCTGAAACAAGGGTGTGATGTCCGAGTACATTTTTGCTGAAGAATGTTAGATTTCCAAGCCTACTTCACAAGAACTGAGCACAGAAAACAGGCTAAATATTCTTGTTAGTGGGTTAGATACAGACATTTTAACTAAGCTGTAACTAAACCTCGTTAGAAAGACAAAGAGCAAAGGGAAGAGAAAGACACTACATTTTACACTTCATCTTGACAAAGAGAAAAAAAAAAAAGAATAAATGAGACTTCATATAGATTCATAGAATGGGTTGGGTTGGAAGGGACCTTAAAGGTCATCTAGTTCCAACCCTCTTGCCATGGGGATTAACCCCCTGCCATGGGGGTTTGTTGTAAGCAGAATCTGCTTATTATAACTAACTAGATTCTGTAAGTAAGCAAAATGTTAAAAAATAAGCAGTCTTGAGATGGAGACCTGATCCTTCAAAACACTGGCTCTCAATGGTCCCCACTCAAATAATAATATTCATAAAGAAGGGCTATAGCACTGAGCTTTATGCTTCCCCCTGTGGAAAGCAGGGGATAGCGGAGGGAGCAAGAACTCCATACCTAATTGTATACGTTGTCATGCATTGTCCCCTTTTATAATTGTCTCTTCCTATTCCCACTCAGACTGAGTGACAGCCAGTACATTTCAACAAAAGCATTTTAAAATGTCAGCACAGCCAGAGCTTAACTGCTTTAAAAATACTTGAGCTGCTTAGAGCTAACCCTTACAACATATGAAGCTCAGGTGGGAGCCAATCTGTTACTCCTGAACCGGCCCCAGCATCTCAAGCCCCTAAGAGGCATTAGTGGCACAGACTTCTCTATGGGTCCTTGCATCCAGGCTACACTGAAGTGTCCACCTTTTTTTTCCAAAGCAAATAAGCTCTCTAAGACCATTGCATTCAGAGACATCAATGTTTAACTTTGCACTACTACACTGTAATCCTCCATTCCGTGGTCTTCAGGACTGTAGATTTGCTCCACTGGCACAATAACCTTGGCAATGCACTTTCATGACATCCCCCACCTCTGAATTCTTCCATTGTCACTTCTTTTCTACTCGTACTCTGTGCTTCTCTGCCTTCTAAAGTCTCCCACAATTTCTTGGCCTCTGTATTAGTTCAGCATATTATTGACTTAGCACCTATACTCAGCAACATCATAAGCCCTTTACAGTGACACTATAGGCCACTAATCTGTTTAGCAGGCAGTTTTAATCATTTGGGATTAGACAGAATATAACCAACAAAGCAGACATAATTTGAGAAGGAAAGAAAGAGAACACACCAGGGGTTTGAGCCTGGTTTGCCCCAGAATATTTTTAGGAATGGCCTGAAGCTTATTCAGAACCATTAGCTCACCTTTGTGGAGGAGGCTTTTGATAAACAGCAAAGGGTGTTAAGAGTCCTTATCTGTAAAAATAGAGAGAAAAGAGGATCCTAGAAGTAACAGAGCACTCAGACTAACACTTCAGTTTTTGGGAAAGACAGCAGAACAAATCAGTCAACTCTTAGGGAAGAACCTCAAAGATAAGGACACCTCAGCAGGGATCTGCCAGTAACAAGTGACTTTAGGCCAAGTTAATTTCCTTTAAGGCAAGCAGCAAGCCTAAAACCCAGTGGAGATGGGAGCTCTCGCTGCCGTTTTAAGGCTTTGACACTGTATCAGGTAACAGCCTCACAGGCAAGGCCTGTGACATCCTAAAACAGATGCAAAACAACATTAACAAAATAGATTCAGAATTATGAGAATCAATGAGAAATTGTCCAATGGGAAAGTATATCAACCTGTGATATTCAGGACACTGTTCTAAGGGTGCAAGCTATTCAATATATGCATTTGTGCCTTGGAAACTGGCAGAGATTTACTACATCTGCCACCGATGTCCATCTGGAGGGAGCTGTGAGCACTCTGGAAGATTACAACTGAAAGCAACTGGGACAGTAATGAGTAACTGCTCTGGGTCCCTCCCTACTCTGTTTTCTAGGACTGCACTTTTCTTTGTATCTAACCCTTATGCAAGGCACAAGCTAAATCCTCTAATTTGACACTGCCTGAAGTTTCCTCTTATCCACATTGTGCTTTCATTCAGTTCCTTTCAGCCGAATCCAGACGACTGTGTGCCTCCTCTCAGGCTGTCACAGCTTGCTGCTTGACTCCAAGCTCCTCGTGAGGGGGGCTGCTTTTCACTGGATTTGTACACCTCAGGCCTTTTCCGTGTTTTTTAGCAGTTTATGTGTCACAAATCAGTTAAAAGAAAAGAAAAAAAAATTAAAAAAACTCAGGCAGACCTCTTCTTTTTCAAAACCGACAATTATTGTTTTCAGCATTAAAAGTATTCGGAATGTTTTGGAACAGGACAGCATACGGGACAGGCCTTGAATTTAAATGTGCATTCACTTTTAAGTTGCTTTCTTTTCATGTAATACCTAAGGCAAGAGTATTCAGGACTGGTATGTACCAATTGCACACATACTGAGGGCTGACATGGAAAATGAAGCAAAGTCTGATTAAAATTAAACCATTCCATACAAGGCCACCAGAGCCTAAGGGGTGGAATTACCAGCCCCAAATGGCACAGCAGCCAGCTTCTGCAGTGTCTGATCCTGCAAACACTGAACACACATGCTCAGCTTGACTATGAATAACCCTACTGAGTTGAATAGAATTATTTACAATAGTAAAGTTAAGTACGTGCAGAAGCACTCACAGATTTGGGGTTTAGCACAGAGTATAAGAAAGAACAGGATGAAAACAGACGTTTCTGTGCTACAGAAACGTTTCAATCCAGCAGGCCTGCTCAGACCCACTTGCCCATGCCTGAAACTTTCCTTTCTGTAGACACCTACTGTCAAGTCTTCCTGGCAAGGAGATGGGGTGGAGCTCCCCTGTGTCAGAGGCACTGCTGCTCCTACCCTAGCACCTACAGAACCTTCATAGTGCTTCTGAATCTAAGGTAGCAATAAAAAACACCCTCAAACTTGGCACCTGTGGCCTTTTCACTCAGTTCAGAGAAACTGAATCACATGCTGAATTTTCACTGTCAGTGAAAACATACAAGCCAAGAATAAAATCACACAGGTTCTTACAGACTGTCCTCACCTTCGCCACACTGGTATTTTCCAAACTCCCAGCCAAATGAATACATATGGCCACAGTCTTCGAAGGGTCAGGTCCCAAACTGCGATGCCTCTCCTCTTCACTGTCTCTGTTAAAAGTCATTCCGATCTGATTTTGATCTGCTTATTGTTTTTAAATGCTTTTGTAGGGAATAAAGCAATTCACTGGATCCTAAAAGGTACCAGAACCACAAAAAAAAAAAAAAAAAATCTATGGAGGATTTAAAGTAAGCCTGGATTCTGTATGCTGTAATGTTTTATGATTTAATCAGTGAAATGGAGAAGTGCTGATGCCACCAGAGTCAAAGCATAGAGCTGACACTTATGAGACATGCTCTTTATCACTGACCATTACAAATACATTCTGTGATTCCGAGCACATTAATCAGATTGTTTGGCTGAATTTCCATCTGTGATTCACAATATTAATACCCAGCCAGAGCCTTCAAGCCTGATACTTAAGAGAACTCACACCTAGCATATTTCCTTTTACATGCCTCATGTGCTGCCTACCCCATAACTGACATTTTCAAAAGGAAGTGGGCGAAAATAAAACAATCAGTTCAGAAATCATAGGGTTCAAGTTGCAAACTGGGGCTGAAATTTAAACCCAAAGGCTTAATTCATTAACACAAACATCTGACAGGAATGTGTTCTGGGCACCATATGTTATTTCTTACATTTTCTTCTCTGGAGTTTGCTTGCCCCAAAAACCATTTTCACATACCAGGGGTATATGGTATGCAGGTCAACCTACAAGTTTTGTAGTTATGGAACAATAGGAACTGAAATAGTCCAACTAGGAAAGTGCTTTACAGCAGAATACCTTTGAGTTTTACATGGGAAAATAATAGCAGCCACCACTTTTAGGACAACACTTCTGCACTGTTTAACAGGAAGTGGTATGTACAATGTACAGCTTTCACAGTAGTCATCTACCACACCAGTTCCTCTGAAGGGAAGGCATAGCTGAGCGTGAAGCGTGGGACCAAACGCTCTTACCCATGTTCACTCTCCATCCCGCACAGTAAGGCAGCAGCACAGAACAGGCAGGGCTGGGATGATGGCAGCAGTGCTTCAGGCACACCTCTGCTACCACCTCCTCGGAACGCAGCGGGGCACCGGTGCAGAACAGCCTGCAAGGCAGCGGCACAACAGAGGAGGGGCAATGTCAGACCAGGTACGATGTAATCACAGGCAGTACCTCCTGGCTCGGCCATGCTCTGGTCAGACGTCAGTGGCAGAAGTTCTGTTTTGCAGCTAGAGTTTGTTTTGCAGAGGTGGGCTGGAGTTAGCTGTACACACTGAAACCTGGCTTTGCTGTCATGAACTGTGGCCACGATGGGCGACTGTTCTGAACCTCAATGGCACAGTAAACTGGGTAGCACCTCCTCCAGAGACACAGAAGCAACATGCAGACAAGCTATCATTAGGCTGTTTGTTCCCATTGCCTTCTGCTTTTTCCACCTAAAAAAATTCAGAGGTGTTAGTCCTCATAGATTTGTTGAATTATTTTCATCAGTGATTTTGTCAGTAGTAAATCCTGACACCTTCAAAATGGTTTGTTTTTATTTTATTTTTTCATTTTGCTCTGATAAAAATAATGCTAGAACTTCCTCGGAGTTTGTATTTTATTTCAAAGTTGTCTGAAAAAGAAAAATATTTTTCAAGAAGAGATGATCAGTAAATACTTGTTCATCAGGATTATGCTGAACTAAAAGGAGTTTAATTTTAATCACCCTTCTTCCTTAATAAAAGAGAGAGTATGAAGAGTCCTTAAGTGAACAGACATGTACACATCCTTTTTACATCCTATCAGTGCACTGTTTGGTAAGATCATAATGTCATATGACAGCAGACCTACTTGTATCACAGGCTTCTTTTGAACAGAGAACATGTTTCAGCACTTTGAACTTCTCATTATTGCATGGGTAGGAGCCTTTCAGAGAGAAGATACTGATGGCCCTATTTAAGCAAGTGGACAGATAGAAGCCATAGAATAATACTGAGGCACACAGCTAACACAAGTTGGTCTTTTCATATGAATAGAGATAAGGACATAAAAGCAGTTCCTTTGTTTTCAGTCTACAGATCACTCCAGTTGGCCTCAGGCAAATGGAGACAGCCACATCCACACCCTATCCAACAGCAGGGAAGTGGGTTACTTGCTGCAATTCTTCACACAGCTGCACCGAGCTGAATTCATATGAGAACTGTTGTTGGAGAACTTGCCTGAACTTTCTGGGCACAAGTAAAGGTGGTAGTCCACCACAGGTTCACTGAAAGGAACTACTTCCAGCATGGCACATATTTGATTTCTGGCTGTGGGCTTCCTTTTAGTCAGTGTTAAGCCATGTGTCCAACTCAGAAAGGGGACTTGTTTCAGCTGCTGAGATCAGTACAGGAAGGAGGAGACAGAGTCTACCCAACACAGCAGAGGCTATCATGGCAGTGGCTCAATACCCCAGGAATGAGACTGGGTGCTTTGCTGAGCAGAGGCAGCTTCAGGACTTTGAGAAGTGTGAAACATCCTTCAGGGAACAAATTTGAACAGGACACCAAGTACAAAATGGCAGGGGCTGTGCTGCCAGGAAAGCTTAAGGTAACCTACAGGAACCTCAGAATGGCCACACAAGGCAGTCCAAAGTCTTAGAGGTCTTGAAAAGTCTCTCTAGTCCATCAGTGCAGAACATAAGCAGGAATCTGAGTTAACCCTGCGACAAAGAGAAGTCATGTACATTTGCTGGTATTCAGTATGTGTGTAGTATACCTGTGTGGTTTCTTCACTGCAATGTCACCTGCTAGTTCTGTGGCTTCAGCCACACAGTTTCATACAGCTGAAATGTTTTTCCTTGCCACAAAAAGTTTGCCTTGCCCAGATAGCAAGCCTCTGAAATGTTTATCTTGAGCTCTTAGAGTGTCTGGCCTAAGGAAACAGAAATTAAAAGGGGCAAAGAATGAAAAAGAAACAAGCTGAGAGGATTGAAAAAGGAAACTGGAAAACAAAGATCTAAAGAACAGAAACGTGAGCTAGCATCAAAGATATCAGAAGAACAGCTCCAGCTGCAAGAATAGGAAGGTGTGGTGGGTAGTTCTGGTTCACTTCTGTTTGCAACCATAGAGGGGAAGCAGAGCAAGTCAGTGGAAGGCATTACTAGTGCTTGTTTGGAACAGCACACCTGAAACAACCAGTGAGGAGTTTTAACCTCACCAGGCCCAGCTCTTCCCTGAAGAATCACCTTCATCCATCCCCTCAAGCTCCCTTTGCTAGCACCCAGCAGACTGGCATTTTGGCGTTTCCCACATTCTTTAGCAGCATGTTCATGACTCCATGACGAGCATGGAAAGAAAAGTCAAGCTCACTGCTTTTAAATGCACTTAAGCAAATGCCAAGAAACGTTAACCCTTGTTCATTTACATGCTTTTTTAAGGAAGCAAGGACTGGGCATTACGCTGCTAAAATCTCTTTATGGGTCTAAGCCAACACAATCTCTTTGGACAGGTGCATGACACAGTTGGTTACTCCAGCTCAGCAAACAGCTGCCAACCAGTTGAACTGCACCAAAGCAGCTGCTCTCTGTCAGGGGCTCCCGGGTGACAGTGCAGCCCAGACTGATGGAGCCCACAGGTTTCCAGCTGCAGCACAGGACCAGGAGCAGAGTATTACACCTGATTTTAAGGGCTAAAGACGTGTAAGGGGCTTGCTCAATGCCAGGCTTCATGTGAGATGTTCCAGCACATAATTCCACTGCCACAGAGAAACTGGGCACCTACCTTGCTAAATCTCGGCTTTCACAGTTTACTGCCTGGTTTCCCAGATCTGAGTTAGATGGAATCTTGGTTCCCTTGTTAGAGCTGATTTTAGAGAAAAGATGAGTGAGGCAAGGTGATACAAGCATGTAAAATGTTTATTAGTTTAAAAAGAAAAAAAGAAAAAGTGGAAACTTCCATTACCTCATAAGTGATGAACAAGAAAATGTTGAAGCAAGTTGAAAGATGATAAATTCAGAGCTGATAAGAATGTTGTTGTAGACAATATAAGAATTTCAGCCAAACCAAACAGTCAGTGTCACTGAAGCTAAAAATTAGGCAAGACTCCACTAGAGTTTACACATTTATAAAGTAGTTATAGCAACCATTTCTTTGAAGGGGAAGGATAACTAAATACCTGCTCCCAGGCTTAGTATTTAGAGATTACATTGCAACAAGGAGACTCCTTTGAGGCACAGATTATCTCACACATACTAATTAAAGGCATGCTGTGCTTTCCCCTGCAGCATCCCATAGTGACCACTGCAGAGGAGAGGAATCATCATGCTGAAGCAGGCCTGAAAATGCATAAGCTCCTGTGACTTTTGTCAAGGTGCTGCAAGGCCCATGGGCAGGCAGGGAAGGGCTGTGGGGAGCTGAAGACTGGCATCCCTGGGGCAGCGATCGACAGCCCCAGGCTGGGCTGAAATGGGGTCCTGGGCCAAGACCAGGGCAGGGGGAGCCCTCTGGAAGGCTGGGC
>NW_008625403.1:0-9580 GCF_000691845.1 Merops nubicus | reverse complement strand
CCAAGTAAAGTGAAAATTGTAAAAAAAAAAAAAAAAAAAAAAAGAATCCCAGTTGCTAAATAGGTTTTCTATGACCAACTCAAATGCAGTCTTCCAAATTATTCTCAAAAAATAAATATTCATCAACTGTTGTGAATAGTATCTCCATCTCTTCTGAGGGTTGGGTGCCTTGGAGTGGGAAAAGCAGACAGACCCAAATTCTGCTCCTGGTCCTGCTCTTTCTGCAGAGAGCAGGTCACTTGCCCCCAGTTCTACCATCTTACAATAGAGGACAAGGAAACAGGCCACTGCTGTGAGCAATAGGCTTTACACACAGCCTGAAGAAATGGGATAATTTTGCATCAGGCCATTTTGGAAACATCAAGAATTGAGGTTAAGAGGGTTGTTTTGTTTGTTAATATATGCCACATATTGAGGGGCAAAATGGCAAGGGTCTAGTCCTGTTTCACTGGTGTTAATAAGAGGCTTTCCATAGATTCCACGGGACAAATAAGATTAAAGACAGTAGTCAGCAAAAAGGCATGGAAAGAGTAAGCAGTGGATGAAGGATATAAAGAATGAGGGCAGATTGGGCTGGAAATATAATGATTCAGGATAAGCCTGAACTTCATAAATAAAACAGCAAACTGATGGCAGGGAGGCTCTCATGTCACAGCCAAAAAGATGATTTTTCACTTAACTTTATAGCTTTCCTTTAAGTCAAATCATGGGTGATGTGAAACAGTGTTGACTATTACCCTCTTGGAAAGGTCTAAACTCCAGTTTTCCCAAGTATCGTCATCTTTTATTGACCTGGAATTTTATAATAAATGCTAGAAACAATAATCCCCATTGGAATTGTGCTATCATGATATTAAAAAGTTGGCTTGCACAGATATTTGGTCATTGTCTGCCAGGGAAGCAGGGAGATAGAAAACAAATCTGTCTGGCTATGCTGACATTTCACTCAATGTTCCTCAAGTCCTTTAATTTCTGTAAGTGTACATTAAAGTTTGAGCTGTTAAGGGTGAAGGGAGGAGAAAAAGATGAGGCCCTAGACCCCCTTTTGTATCAGGTTGGAACTTTAGTTTAAAATCAAGTTTGATCAGTTCCCTAACATAGGGAAAAATCCTGTGTAAAAGGCCATGTCACTCTCCTCTCCAATGGCCAGAAGCCATCGTTTCCACAAGAAACAAAAGCAACTAAAAGCTTTAAATCCTATCCCATTGTAGGAACACAATTGAATTCTCCTGCCAACATGAGGACAGAGTATACATAGTCACTGCATAGGACTGACAGTCTGTGTGGGAATTACTGAAGTCTAGCTGCAAGATTTCCATATACAGACATTTCCTGCCACGAGAATGTTACAGGACTAAGTCAGCATCCAAAGTAATCTAAAGAACAAAAGTAAAGCCTCCAAAATAGCAAGGAGGTAAAAATTATACACAAAGAACACTTCATCCATTCAATACAGACATTTAAAGTAGAAGATATCAAGGTCATATCCTGCAGCCTTTATTCAGGCACATCAATAGGAGGGGATTGTTGAAGTAAAGCCCAAGGCAGTATCTGACCTTTCTAATTTTTTTTTTATTCCTTTGGATAAGACAGTTATGAGATGCTGCCCAAAATCAGAACTATAAAACATACCAAACTCAAAAACACATTTGCAACTGAATAGTATCTATGTTTCAAAGTATGGCTCCAAAGAAGGTCTATAAGCAGCAGTAAAAGAGACAAAAGATGCTTGGGTCAACGGTCTGTTAATATAATCTAATCTTGCTATAAACAAAGCAAAGGGAGCTTAATTAATCAGCCATTACATGTCTGAAGTGAACACAGCAGTTCCCATGGTTTGATGGCTTCCCAACCTGTCAAAATGATTTTGTGGCAAAAAGTGAACTAATGTAAGTAACGTGCACTGAAACAACCCTGCCTGCCCACCCACCTCTGAAGAAATCTTGTTTAGCATAGAGACAAGAGAGGTGTAGTCTGTGACTTTATCAGCTCAAACACTCAACTGACCTGGAATCCTGTTGCTCAACACAAGGAGAAATAGGATAAGATTTCCCAAGAAGTGTCATGAGGGAGACCAGCTCCTTCTTCCGCAAACAATGTGTGTTAAGTAACACCCTTGTGTCCTCAGACACGCAAACATCTGAGAAAAAAGCAGCCACCATCCATGTCAAATCCCCTTCTGTGTTGCCTCAGCTCAATCCCACTACAAAGACAGACAAGAACTACTAGATCTGCAGTGGTTTTCTGCATTCTTTCGCTTCCCTTTTCTCTTTGGCAATGGCTACTGACATTTACTCACAACAAAAAAAACCCAAACATCATAAACTTTGCTTTTCTCTGTTCCCAGGTTGCACACCCGTGCTGGGAAGCAGACTGCTAAAGCATCACAAATCTAGCTCTGACATTATTACATGGCACTAATGTTGTAACACTTAACAGCTGTTCTATACACTCCTTGCAGCTCACTGCTACCATGATTGATCATTACTTCATAATACTAAATCAAGTATTATCAGAACAGCTCTTAAAGGTCCTATGACAGGGACCTGAAAACATTCATGTGTCATTACAAATGCTACACACTGACACCTACTTTGCCTGAGCACTTATTTGCTTGGTGAAATGAATAAACTTTTCTAGTGTATGCTTAGAACAATTTAATTTTTACAGAACTTTCCACACCAAGTTTTCAGCTTCTTCCTAGAAGAAAGCAGTTTGAGGAAACATAATAAAACAACCATGGCTTGTAGGAGGGAAATAGGAACCCCCCCATTTACATGTGCTGGGCTTGGTGTCCCCCTTTAAGCAGGGCAGAGCTACCTCATGCAGAGTGTGTGATTTACGCATGTGTAACACTTCCCTCTACTGGCTAAACCCGTGGGAATACTTTATTTCCCAAGCAGGAAGTTTTTCTCTGGAGTGAGAATCCCGAGATCAGATCACATGTGTTCTTACACACACTTGTAACCTCTCTGTGTAACCCTAAAGCAGACAGGGTTTGTGTGACAGAGCAGGCGATGACAACCTGGGCACAATCCACCTGAAACTTTTCCTCGTTGCTAATGTCATCAGTGAAGTGTTTTGAAGACAAGGTGACATTGAGCAAGAGCAATGGGGCTGTTCCTTGGGAACCCAGGATTGAAGGGGGCAGTTGCTTTGCAGAACCTTTCATCTTGGACTCAGGAGCAACATCTGATTTAGCAACACTGCCTATTAAACAGCTTTGAAGACTAAGGTCCTAAAATGGTGAACCTTAAGCCTCTTCAGTAAAACCAGAGTCCAGTGGTTAAATCTGGAGGTTTTACCAAATCTTAGGTCTTTACTCTTTGAAGACCACCAAAAAGCCATACCTCAGTGGTACAGTCTACCTCACACTAACAGCATTTTTGCATCTGAACCTATCTGTACTGTTTTTAAACACTTGATAGCTGACAGAACTGATGAAAAATTGTCCTGATATGATTTGAGAATGAGAAATGGTAGCCTATGAATACACTCCAGATGGCAAGGCAGAGCTGGACTACTCTGGCAGGACAATTTAATGACACACAGCACCTATACAGACCTTCAGTTTCCAACACTGCATAACAAGGTTTCTCACACCCTAGAGAACTAATAGTCCTTACAGAACCTTTAGGCCACAACTGGGAGGGTAAAATTCCCATATAATGCAATGTTAAATGGCATTAAGTTGAGATACAGACATTATAAAGTTAACTTGCCTTTTCATAAGCTGCTGTCAGAGTTGGCCATACAGATCTCCTGTAGACAAGAAAAACAGAAAAGATGATCCATCCATTAAAAATGGAGAATCTATTTCACACTAACTCTTCTGAAATGCAGCTTATGCTATAGATTCACAGGTCCTTGGTAGGCTACAGATACTATAATTTTTCCTGCTACAAGATTGTTGAGTTCAACAAGAAATTCAAATGCCATTTTCAATCATAGTTCACACAAAAAAAAAAAGGTAAATAATTGAAAATTAAGTTACCCATAGCAAGGGAATTATATCCTTTTCATTGTTATCCATCTTTTAAAAGCCTTTTTAATTCACCATTCCTTCCCTCTTGTTTCCCTTCCTTTGTTTGATAAGCTTTTCTGAATTTCCCTTCCCTGCATCCTGCATGCAGAGTGAAACCATTCATGCAGAATTCATCACAGGAAAACAAATGTAATATCTTACACTCCCATATTCCCAGGAGGGAATTAACTGAAATTACCAGTTGAGAAATTGGCAGAGAGAAAAAAAAAAAAAAGGCAAGAGAAATTACTGTAGCCAAATTGTTAGGGAAACTGTTAGCACTCCGGTAGCTCAGGAAAATGGGCTATTTGAAACACTTAGTCTTCTAAGTACCCACGCAGACTAGAGGGTCATTTATGGGGATAGGAGGTGCACAAAGCCTGAAAGCATTGCTGCCTTTGAAAGGCTTAGTAACTCCCAGCTGCTGTGGGAGACCTCATCGCAGAATGGACTCTTGCTACCTTTCCAACACAGACATAAGACTTGAATAGAACTATGAATAGGACTTGGCTAATTCTGCCTTTGTGGAAGTCTTTAGGAAGCTTTTCATTGTATAGCCCATTCTATAGATCCCCTAAAGTGAAAAGATAAGAGTGACATTTCCTAAGGAAATTATCCAATTCTATAGGGGACTTTTAAAAAATTATTTGTGCCCAACCCTGTTCCATTTCCTTTGCTGCTCAAGGGACGGCATTTATCACAGACAGCACTAGACAGACTTCTGCAACAGGACTTCAGTGCTTTGAGTCCTGCATGAGCACATGGAAAAACAGCAGTTTGCCAGTTCCAAACACCCCAGGCAGCTTCTGTAAGCCACAGCTAAATCACATCCAGCACGAGGCTATGATTATCGGTGCAATACTCCTCTCCTCTGCTCACCGCTCTCTTCTCACTTGCCTTCTAGCTAGCAAAGACTTCAGACTGTACTGACCTGAACATAAGGCACACTGGGAACATGCTGCTAGGATGTAAGCAGCCCCAGCAGCCCTCCCTAAACAGATGATCATGCCCAGGTGCTGTCATGGTTTCCTCTGCTACTTGCCACGAACACACACACTTACGATGTATGGCTGGGAGAGCAGAAAACAGCAGCTAGAGCACATTTCTGTGGTATAACTGCACTTTTAGTAGCATTTTTATGAGCAGAGTAATGCAAATAAAAAGAGAAAAAGCAACACACCTGTGCCAACCAATCTTTTAAGTGCTGACCTTGCTGTGACTAGCTGACTAGTGACAGCAAACACATGAATTGTAGGCCAGGACAGGCTGTGAGAAGGACAAGAAATGCTAGGCTTTAGCTCTGACCCAGGACTGCAGTGGGTATGTAACAAATAACTAAATAAATAGGACAGAAAGAAAGGAAAGAAAGAAAGAAAGAAAGGAAGGAAAAAAAGGAAAGAGGAGATGCTTCACTCACCTGGTAGTTAAAGGAGGTGTGGAGCCCTCACAAAACATGCCTAACCTTGTGTCTCACAAGCTTAAACAGCCAGTAGCAGATTTCACATTCTTGTTGCATCCACATGGCTCAGACTCCCAACAAGAGACCCTTGGTTCACAACATGTGAGGCACTATGGGTTATTCTAACCACAAGCCTTGCAAGAGCCCTGGGCAAGGCTTGAGTTTTCAGTGAGAGAAACAGCAGAGGTAAAGAAGGGAAGGAGAGAAGGAAGAGAGGAAAAAAAAAAACAAACCCAAAGAGCTAAAACCTTACTGACAGCAGTAGCAGGTTAACATCAGAGTTAAAGTTAGGATTTTTTTGGCTATCTCAAGTGTTTTCCTTGCTATTCCCCCCTCTCAGAAATAAGGCCATAGAATATAAATACAGCTGTTTGATGACAGACTTAGAAACCTGCTAAAGACAAAGTTTTGTGAGCTTTTACCTTCTATTCTGTAGGTTATAGGAAGCTTCATTATACCTGCATAGCTTGCTCAGAGAGTATTAAAGTATTCCTCCTCCTTCAGTTACTCCATTTGCCTGCTAGAACTACAGACCTACCAGCCCTAGAGATTCACCAACACTTGTACCTACTTTTCCTCTCCAGAAGTGCTTGCCATCCCTGGCTCCCTTTCACCTTAGAGCGTGAGGATGTGCACGCACATATACAAGGTGTGTTAAGAGGTTAAAAGGGTGAATTTGTGCTGGGAGCATCCTGTAGATGATTGGAGTCTCAGCTTGGCACAAGAAGAAAGGCCAAGACATGTCAGAATTTGCAGAAATATATTCCTCAGGTTGCTTGAACTGTACTTGGCTCTCAGGCTCCTAGCGAAGACCACGGGACTCTAGGTCACCAGGTTCATACAGGCAGTTGTTAAGCACCTGAGCACACAGGCAGCTGATTCAGTCCAAATCTGAGGCCCTGCCATCAAGGGCACTTTGCCACAGCATTCCTTCCCAAACAGGGCTTCTCCCTCCCTCTCCTGACAAGGAGCAGCCATTACATTCAGATCATTCTTTTCCCTGCCTATAAACCTTGGGAGCAGGGCAGCCTAGCTTGCAGTTTTGTCTTCCTCTGCTGTGAGGAAAAGAGTCCATGGTAGTTCTCCAGGATGGCAAGCCCATATTGCAAATCTACCAGGGCTCAAGAGGCGTGGGAAAAAGAATGAAACTCACGCCCGTAGCCCCAAGGGCAAGAAGAGATTGCAGAGCACTGTCTGGACAGCCTGCCCACAACACTTGACTTTTCCCAGCGGTGCCCACACTCACTTTCCTTCTAAATGAACCTGCTTAAGCCACCCATACCCAGTCTTGAAAGAGCCTGGCAGACACCTGCAGCAAAACCCCTATTGTTTCTGTGAGAAACTGCCCTGCTGCAACCAAGGATCAGGAAGGATACTCTTGCAGAGGCTAGGACTCAAGATTCAGCTCAATTCACAGCTCAGGGATCAGTTTCCCTGGTGTGACAGAGAGCAGCACTTTCTTTGCCTTCAAAACCAGTAACAGGGAAACAGACTAGCCTTTCTCCAAGAGCACCCTTTACTGGACCACGGAACGAGGCTCTAAAGTTACAGACACACAATGTAATTTAGAAGGACTTGGAAATATCAGAGTTAGCTCTGAGATTAACTGAGTGGAAGACACTCCCATTAACAGGACTTGAGTCAGTCAGCCCTGAAGAGAAACAGGATCTGTCCTATAGGATACCAGGGGGGATCCTTATCTTTCTACCCCTAACCTCATGACTTGAGGAGAAGAAGCTGGCAAATATCCCTGGCACAGGGGCATAAGGCAAAGAAAATGCTGACACTCCTCAGATTTCTTTGGGAATGACTGCTCTGGCAAAACGTAACTCCCTTTCTCTCACTGGGAAAGCAGCATCTCTGTTCTTGGACTTCTTGCCCTATGGAATTGAGGACATGGCAAGTAAGAAGATGAGCATGGCCTCTTTGGAGAACACAAGTGGTACAAGTAACACAGGTCATGGTTGAGAAAAGAAGCATGTCAGGTAGGACAGGGAAAGGGGGAGTACAGTGTTATAGAAGGTGGATAATATAACAGCCAAACATGTTAATATTGGTATATAATAACCTTTAATATAACACATATTTGAAATGGCAAAAGCCCTACAGCGTCACAGATCTTGTGGCAGGTTCGCGTCAGGCCATGTACACACACTAATGCCCAATACATTTAGGCATCTCATTCCCATTAACTTTAATAAGAGTGGGAGGAATCTAACTAGGACTTGGGAACTTTCTATTTCTGTGGATGTCCCATGAGCCTTTACTGAATTACAGATAAGGCCATTGTTTGGGACAGTGTTTCTATCCAACAGAGGATGCAGAGTACAGGGAAAAAAATCTCACAGAATAACTGTATCTGGGAGCTGCTAGCTCCAAAATCCTGCTATGCCTTAAATGAACAATAGCTTCTAAAGTTGGTTTTGTTTTGTCTGCAAGCCTATTCCCTAATGCTATCACCTACAGCAGGTTCCAGCCTGCATTAAGCACCACCCTATTCAAGAGAAGAAATTCTGTAAGAAATTGAGGTGATTTCAGCATATTTCAAGGTATTTAAATCAGTTTAGTAAGTATCAGACTCTGAAGTAAAGTAGATAATAGGCATTAATCACCCAGGTAAATCCATTAGTCAGATGCATGGCATTCATAGTTGCTCCTGTACCTACAGCATAAACAAAGTCAGAATGAAACATCAACCTTCTCCAGTTTGCTACAGCAAACCTAGCTATTACTTTAATGGAACAAAAAATTTCAACCCCTGTGATTTCCTCCTTTCTTTTTGCTAATTACTTCAGTACTGAGATTTCAAAAACATTTTTATGCCACAATAAGGTGGCATTACCAAAAGGAATGGCTCATCTGGCCTGCAGATCCATAATTACTACAAATACATTCGTAATGCAGATAATTATACTGGACAGCATGTTTCCACCAGCAAAAACCAAGACAAGCCAAGCCAAAGAGAGCAAAAGGCAAAATAAGGAAGCAGGGTGATGGCTGTCACCAGAATGCCAGTCTTCTAAACTAGTGATCAATCCAGAAAGTTCAATTGTGCTGCTTAAAAGCTACAGGTATGTGAATCAGGGACCACCTAATATTTTACTTTTCCTCATATTATAAGTTGAAGTTTTGCGTTTTCAGAGGGTTTGGGATATTTCTTTCATATTTTCTCAATTTGATAGTGCACAAAGAGCATAATATCAAGGACCTAAAGGCAGAAGTCCAGGCAGAGCAGAGCAGAACTGCACGGTTCTGTCCCTGGCCCAAAATGTCAGGGGGGTTTCAGCTCCAAGCACACTTTCAAGGACACAGAGCACAAAGGTTAAAAGTGGAAACAGGATTTTATTTTAGGCCGTTTTCAGTTGTTTTTCTGCACCTGTTTTGGAGACGCTGCTCACAAGCAAGGTCACGAGGGGCACGTGCAGCCAGGAGCAGGCTGATGACTTCTACCCTTGAGCTTGACAACCGAGCTGCAGGAAGCAGCAGCGGGGACAGAGGCCAAGCAGTGCCTGGCTCCTGAAGAGGAAGCACGTCAAGAATGAGCGTCGGGACCGACCACACGCAAGAGGACGATGCCAAACAAAAAGAAGAAGAAGACGAAGAAGAGGTGTGTGGTGTCTCAGGGTGTTTTCCTACATCGAACACGGCTTGATGTCAAGCATCCTTTCTGCCTTCCAAAGCTGGCTGCTTGGTGCGTGCTGGCTGAGAGGCGCTCTGGTGCCTGCCCAGCGCCTGGACTGCAGGGGCAGGAGATCTGGAGAGGGGCTGCTCCTGCTGGGGCAGCGAGTTTTGAGCCCTGCCGAGCAGAGGCTGCTGTGCCCAAGGCAGAAGCCCCAGGGAACATGGAGCCAGTGGAAGGGCAAAGCTCGCTTCTGCTGCAAGCTTGTGCTGGGCAAGAGAAAGTGAGAGAACCCGGGCATGAGTGGTGCTGGAGGTGCCAGAGCAGCAGCAATGACGGGGTTAAAAGGGCCCCGAGCAGCCCTGACAAGAGGCTGTTCTTTTCCCAGAGGAAAAGAAGTGACCCCCTAGGAGCCCAGAAAGTTTCTGCAGGAGTCGGGCTCTGGAAAGCAGTGACCCGGGCAAAAGGGAGCAGGGGA
>NW_008625402.1:29789-30212 GCF_000691845.1 Merops nubicus | reverse complement strand
GGAAGGGAGCGGGTAGCCCTCCGGCAGCGCCCCGGGGCGCAGACAACCGCCCGCGACCTCATCACGTTGCTTTTTTACGTCATCCAGCGCAAGAGGCAGGCTGTGCAACCGCGGGAGCAGAAATCCCTCGTGCTCCGTGCAACTTGGGGGGAATCGAGCAAAAAGTGACCTGTGAAATGTTACGCTTCCAGTCAGGCCCTCCACTCCTGTCAGGTAATGGTGTTTGGCATCCCATGCCAGCAGCTCGACTTTCAGAAATAAGCTGTTGAAGAAGAGAATTAAAAAACCAGCTTGGCAGTAGTCAACAGCACGGATGGTTCTGGTAGGCCAAGGGGTGTCACCTGCCACCCTGGCAGGAAAGGTGTTCGTTCCTGTCGTGAGCCTACTCCGTGGCTGTGGGGCTGCCCGAAAACAACCCATTTG
>NW_008625402.1:21822-29779 GCF_000691845.1 Merops nubicus | reverse complement strand
GCAGGAGCTCACAGAACTAAGGGGAAAATAAGGCCTGTACTTCACAGGAAATAATCCGTTGGGCCCCAAACAAAAAGCCCTTTATTTTCCATCACATCATAGAAACAAAGTGAAGAACTAGATTTACAAATTTGGAACAGGAAAGCATAGGGGTCTGTTCTGCACTTCTTCCCAAAAAAATTCAACTGCTCAAACTTACATGTCGAAGTGCCAAATTCAGCTCTTTGCTTTGCCCAAAAACACTCACCAAGGCAGTCAACCCATTGGGAGAGTGGCCTGCAGGTGCTTCCACTTGCATGCTCAGGGCCAAAGGAAAAAATCTTTTGAGTTGAGAGCTGACCACCGTCCCACTTGTCAGGTCATTAAATGACCATCCGCTTCCTCCCAAGGAACAGAGAATCACAAAGCTTTTATGTCATGGAGCAACTGAGGGCAAGAGCAAGGCAGAGTGTTCCTCATTATGTGCTGCTCATAGTTGTACAGAACATCCACTATTTGGTGGTAGCATTAGAGTCGCATTTCTCTAACACTGAAGTGTGAACAATATTGTTTCTAAGTAATTATTTCTTCCCCCCTCTCTGAGAAGATCATGCCTGCTTGGAAGTTTTTCCAGCTCCCCCTTCCTGACTGGCACCCTTCCACAGTTTTAAACTAACAACACACACATCTCCTCTGAGTCCACATTAAATGCTGATGCAGGAGATCTGGCTTTTTGCTCCGACTGCAACTGGCTCAAAGGGCCATCCCCCGCGTATCACCTCACATTACTTAGCTTCTAACCCTGCTGCAGGCAAATGTTTATATGATTTTAAACACCCTCTGAAGTTGCTATGTGCTTCTGTAGAACTGGGAGGAAGAGTGGCCTTCCAGGGAAGACACTAAATGAGGAAATAGAGTAACAGTGAATGAATTCCAGGTTCTGCTGTTAACAGGATTTTCAGACATGCTACATCACTGCTCTCTCTGCTTTAGTTCATCTGTTAAACAGAGGTGACATCTGCCAGCCCTGAAGGAAGGAGTAGGCACTCTCTGTCATTTGGGCAACAGCTGGCAGCTAGGCTTAAGTGTTCAGATAAAAAAATATTTGGTAATCCATTGAACTCTTCAGTGCATGAAAAGGCCACTTTTTTTTTTTTGTTGCTCACCTTACAAGATAGATTTAGTGATGTAGTAGGGATAATAACTGCATTCATTTCTCAGGACGTTCAGCTTTCTAAAAACAGAATCTCTGTATTTTTCCTATTTAAGTTTGGCTTGTGCAAATAATTGCCTCTCCAAAAATACTATACATACCCTTCAGACAAGTGGAAAAATTCAGGGCCAGGGAATAACATCTATATTGCATAAACAGTAAGTAGCACTTGACACCATCTTATCTAAGGGTATGATCTTTGAAAAAACAAAATATCCTCATTCCTATGAACTGTTCCATGTTATCATGGAAAATATTAGCAAGATATTTATAGCTGTTTTTCAAATAGCAGCAATTAAAATACTTCAGAGACACAACTTAAAACTTACATGGTCAGAAAGATGACCTTTTAGTTTTACAGATGTCCTTCATAAATTTACACATACACAAATACCCCCATGATTTCTCCCCCAGCAAAGCTCTCTCCATTAAAACAAACCATTTGGAGATAAGGAAAGAGATATGAGATATAAGGAAATATTAAGAAAAAAGGAGGCTGCAGTCAACCTTTTAACTCAGAAGAATATTTTCTGACTCATTCTCCTCTGATTTCAACTTTCTTTAGGTTTAATGGCTATAAATACTTTTGAGTCTTCACAGTATGTCACCACTGAATGATGCCACACAAGAAGTTGCATTAAGAGTATAGCCACAACTGTGTTGCCTGAGATATGGCCTCTCCTGTTGCTTTTGTGTTAACTCTGGTGGTGGTTTTACAGCAGACCCCATTTTGAAGCTTCTCCTTTACCCTGAGTTGTACTTAAACATGTTTTAGCAGCTATTTTTCTCATTGATCATCCCCTCTGCCCACATTCACTGTTAGAAATTTAATTTCTCTCTTCTTTCCCTGTACATAAGAAGGTCTTTGTAAATTCAGTTGAGAAAATGCAAGAAAATAATATGCCTGCCAGTAATTACCAGTATCCATTATTTGGCCTTTGTTTAAAAATACCAA
Source organism: Merops nubicus (assembly GCF_000691845.1). NCBI lineage: Eukaryota > Metazoa > Chordata > Aves > Coraciiformes > Meropidae > Merops > Merops nubicus. Next base: position 27,632 of record NW_008625402.1, on the reverse strand, counting down.
CAGTTTTTATCCTTTATTACTTAGCTTTCACCATTCATTCTGACTTCCTTGAGCATTGTCTCATCCCCTCCCGTTCCAAGTAGCAGGCTAGATGGTTTCTATGTTATAAGAGGAAAAAGATAAAAAAACCCCACTACTTTGAGAGTACAGTTTGTCATGTGAATACAAAATGTAGTGTTTTGGGTTTGGTATTAAAAGGTGTCTATTTAAGGAACCCCCAGACCTTTAGGTCACCTCCATATGATACAAGGTGAAACAAATGATTCATCTGGATCTACTGAGGGAAACAAGTAACGAAACCTCTGGATTTCACCCTATCCAAAGACTCAATCAAGTCTGACTAGCTGTCTTCTGAAAAGATAACTGTGGTGAGGAAAAGAGTGCACTTTGTTACTTCTTTTGGCTAAGTTATAAGCAAACTCCTTTTTTTTTTTTTTTTTTTTAAAACAAAACAAAATGAAATAAAAGATTAATTACAAAACCAAACTACCTTACCAAAAAAGATCTGTATCAGCCTCCTGATGAGAGACAACAGCAAGACCTGACATCTAAGTGCTGACTGGCAGGGGCTGTCCCATTCACAGAGTGCCAAGGAGCCCACTGCCCTGAGCTGCACATCCAGGCTGAGGGTCAGATCTAGCTCTCACCAAAGAAATTGAGGTGACTTTCTTGGTGGCTTCCAGCTACTCAATGGAAACAGAAATTACAGCGTTTTGGGTAGTCTTCTTTGTACTGTTAGTGAGTTAAGAGTATAGACTGAAGTGTTTGGGCTATTTGCTAACCAGTAGCAAACAGAAGGAATCCAAAACATTGGGCTGGTGCCCAGAGGTAAGATGCAATTCACCTCCCATGGGGCAGACAGAAGAGAACAGTTCCAGAGCACTGGGCACCAAATCACCAGTGAGATCCCTTCCAACCTCTCCTATAGGTTTTAGCTTGTAATAAACGATTGTCTTTCAGCCACAAAATTGGTAACTGCTAAATTCCTTTGATTTAATTGACATTAGCATTTCCTAGCCAGGAATGAAAAGCAGTGTTTGCAGTGGGTTACCCATCCTTTTCCCTTCCAGCAGTATCCATCATCTCACCAACAGAGTATCAGAGCATAAGAGGGTTACCCTGAGCTGAGGCTCATTGGGATCCTGCATCTCAGCACACATGTAGAGCCTACACCATGTAGGAGAGAAGCACAAGAGCCATGCTGCTCAGCAGACAGTGGAATGAAATCCTCCTTGGGCAAGTGCTGGCCTACAGGCGACGTTCAGCCAACTAGAGTGAGGCCATGAGCATATCGGATGATGACATGCCTCATGAGGTAGAAGCAGCTTTCTAGTTGCTACCATTAAGATTCTTCCCTGTGGATCTGTTTTAGATCTTTTCCAAGGCAAAAAGAACACTTCTTTGTCTATCTAGAGAAAATGGATTGTTTTTCTTATGCCCTCTTATAAGGCAGTTCTGGGTCATAGCAGACACTGGGATGATCAGTCAGGTGTCTTGGATGGAACAGATCATCTCTTAGCATTTCATCTAGGAAGCTCAGAGTAGAAAGGTTTTGGTGAAGTCCTTAATCAAACAAGGGACGAGAGAAAATACTACAGATGTGGAACCCATCATCCCATAAGGGACCTCTCTTTGCGTGATCATGAGTGTTACAGAGCATCTAAAACCACAGAAAAGTAGCTTTATCTTCAAGCTATTAGGAGAACATTTTTAGATGTATAGCATCCAACCAACAAACATGATGCATGCCAAAGGTACCCACAAAATCCAGGTATGGAGGGAAAGCAACGTACTGAGAAAGAAACAAAGGTAACCAAGGCTATATATAATCAGTGTAACAGTAAACACAGTCTAGCTTTAGGGTTCTACTGCCCATCATAAACATTAAGGCCATCTGGTTCAAAATGCTAATCTAGATTAAAATCATCCTTCCACTTCAAGCACTTCCAAAAATAGTGATGAGTAAACTTTGGATTGGCAAAATTTATGCTGGATTGAGTATTTTTTGTCTTCCCACAGCAAAAAAAACTTAAAGCTTTCAGGAACTTTGCCATGGGCTCTGACTAATTCCACTCAAGCATGATCATATGTCTGCATTTGATCATGATCAAATGTGCATTGCTGAGAGATCCAATTGTGATCAACCAAACAGATCTCTATAAAACGAGTGAAAACCCACAGCCTGAATCTGCAGGCAAATCCAGGCAGACCTGTGAAGAGAGTTCACTTTGATTTGAATAGTTGGATGGAAAAAAACCCATGGCAAGGTGGGAAACGAGCAATGAGGGAATCTTGGCACATAGTGGGGAATAGCCACACAGAGACACCAGAGGTTCCACCCATCTATTCTGTTTTATGACCGAGGGCTTTCTGGTGGCTGTGAAACTGGAGCAGGAAGAGTGGAGCCCAGGCAGAGCAAACTGGCAAACTCGAGAACCAGATTATAGAGCTCAAAACAAATGAGAATGCTCCCAATGTGCAGCTACCAAGACACAGCTCGAGCCCTTGAGATCACCAGGTCTTGCTGGAAACCTGTTTTTCTCCCTGCAGAGCAATGTTTCTTGGTCTTCTCAGTGTCACCAAGCTGAGGGACAACTAGCTGAGCTCTCCAGGCTGCTGAAGTGGCTCTAGGGGAGAGAGCAGCAGCTGCCACAGGGATGACACATACAGCCTGACATAACTGGATAAACCATAAAATACTAATGATGCAAGACTGCTTATTTTAAAAATCTCTCTGACAATGGGATGTGAAGGATGTGAGAATTAAATGGGGATTAATGTCCACTGGCACCAGATATATGGCATGGAAGGACTCTGCACACCCTCTTCCTCCAGCCTCCTGTTGCTTTCTTGTGGCAAACACTGAAAAGGATCAGAAAAAAATAATAATAATAAAACAAAACAAAACAAACAAACAAACCCAAAAAAAAAAAAAAACCAAAAAAACAAAAAACAAAACTCTTAAAGTTCAAGAAGTATTTTCTGAAATGCAATTAATTAAAGGTTATACTTATAGTGTTCCTTGACCTTGAAATGTGCACAGATAACCCAAGTTACTTAGATAAGAAGACACTTAATTTGAAAATATATCTAATTTCCTTTGTCAAGATGCATCACTTCACAAAAGAAAAAAAATACTAAGCAGTTTGACTTCCAGCATAAGCAGGGTAAGTTACATGGTAAGAAAATTCTAGAAAGTGTAGAGGAAAACCAGATTATGAACATAAAATGACAACTCTCACTTGACTGTTTAAAAGCAAAATTAATTAATAATAAAAAAATTATCCATTCCCCATGTGCTATGAGAGATACTTATATTATGAATGCCTATTTTTGTTACATGGGACTTCACGTTAGTTAAGATATCTGTTTACCTTAGCCTAGTAATGAATAATATAGAATTTATTATTTGTTATTATTAAGTAATATTAAATTTTATTCATTACTCCAGTAATTAATAATACAAATAAGCAATTCTGTATGCACAATTTTACAGTTACAGCCTAGCTTTTTGTTCACATAATTAACTATAAATGCAAAAATAATCCCACTGCCCTAAGCATACTATTTTCAGTTTCAACAACAGGAGCCTAGGAAGGTGTATTGCTTTCCACAGTACAGACAGCCATGAAACGTTGCCAGTCTTCTCCACAATTTACTTAATAAATCTGTTTCTACCAGCACTCATTTCTCATAACTGAACTCACCCGCAGTCCCCATGGGCAGGACACAGATTCTACTGGACTTTTGCTGTAGTTCAGATATTCTAAAGCAACATCCGTTTCAGTAAACCCAAAAGAATTAGCAGATAGAATAAAACTTCAAGTGTTAACCATTCCACCCCCGACCCATAATATTCGCGGATTTTCTGGAAAGAGCTTAATAATAAAAAGTTCAGGTTTATCGCTTAGCAGGTGTAGGGTCCAGAACTTACCTACAGTCAAGGGAGCTATATTGCAGCTTACATGTGATGAACATCTGGGTGTAAGAGCTATTCATCTGAGAAGGACCCAATCCTGCCCCCACTACAGATCACAGACCAAGCTGCTACTATATCCTTACACATCTTACATGGACATAATGGAAAGGAAACAAATACCATATTATCCTCTTCTGTTCCAGAATCAAGCTGAAGAAACTTAAATTTCTGTAACGTTGCCCTCATATCATAAGCCTCCTTGCTCCAGTGCTCCTGGACAAAACCCAGGTGGAAGAGCTGCAGCGGCAGCCTGCAGAGAGCCAGAGTGGCCCCTCACAGCCGGTTCCAAGTGCACTGGGGAACCCGTCTGGCCCTTGCTTCTCACCACCACCAGCCCTCTGGTTGACGACAAGCTGCAGCACAGTCCTGCCCTAGGTATTTCCTGCCTCATGTGGAATTCAGAATACCACGGGAAGCTACTAATATAATCATTTTCATGTACAGTAATTTTGTATGGTGCGTATAAATCTGCCTTTTTATTAAATGAACTATGATTTTTATTTTGCTGAGTTGTGCTGCTAATTTTATTTCTTCTCAGCTGTCTTGAAAGCGGAAAATTTTATCAGCAAAGTTCCCCTGCACACACTTTTAACCTACTGTTTCTTATCTCTCGCCTTCCTTAGCCTCTTCTCAGGGTTTATTAACCCATTGAGTGTCTTTAGCAACGATGTGGAGCCTTTTGCTCTTGTGACTTCATATATTTTTGGCTAGGTCGCACTGTCTTTCAGTCACAGAAAAAGACACGAAATGGCAATAAACCATCTTTAAAATTCAGATTCAAACACTGTCTCTACCAATCTGAAAAAACACTTTGCCCACAACTCAGTTAGGTTTCCATTCAGTAGTTTGCAGCTCCTGGTTCCATCATAAACAACATTCCACATTTAGTTATTTTAAGCCAATTCTTTCTTGACTCCTAAAAACACACTGGAAAACATTTGTGAAATACAACACACAGTAGAGAGCATTTTAAAATACAGCAACAGGATTTGTCCTCATGGCTCTTTCGTGGTTTTGATAAAGCTGCATCACTTCAAAGGGCTCAGGATATATTACTGGAAGACACCAGTGCACATTTTGGCCACATGTGCTGACTGCGCTTCCGCCCCTCTGCCAGAACAATGGGAAGCGTCCGCGCGCCGAGTCAGCTTCCCACAGCCAGCGATCTGCGCAGCCCCAGCACAGCCCAGCACAGCCCCTCTCCCCACGGGCTTCTTTAACCATGTCTTATCACTGGGAACGCTAGAGCTGTCTCAACTCATATAGGATTCCTGGATTGGGTAACATCTGGGAAGTGTGTACATATTTTCAGGAATAAACCCAAAATATCAATGTGGTGAGCTACTGAGATAAAGTTACAATAAAATAGTCATGGGCCAATTCTGCAATTTCCTATCTCCTTGGTATTCCCAGTACCAATAGGGAATGGTGCCAGAAGAAACCTGCACACAGCTGGAGGCACGGGCTGGGCAGCTGAACTCGTCACTCAAGTGATCTGGTAAGCTCAGATACTGCTGCAACTTGGGAGCCTGAGCTCACATATTTGAATGTGTTCACAGGCACAAAGATCCAAATGAACAAGTGAACCTCAGAACCTTTAGCTGAGCAGGGTCTTTTAACCCAGAATGTAATAAACTCCCAAGTCTCTTGTTGGTTTCAATTGTAATTTACGAGTAGAATGTAGGCCAGCTTTAATTCATTTTCAGTTTGTTTCTAACATGTAAAAAGCTACAATACACAGCCAAACAGCAAAAGCTTAATGACTTAAGAATGAAATGTTACACTCTCTCACTGCAGATCCACGCTATCGCCATCCACGTGCTTTCTTTTC
>NW_008625402.1:0-21791 GCF_000691845.1 Merops nubicus | reverse complement strand
CTCCAGTTGAGACTACACCCTGGAACTCTTAATTCAGCTGATGTCTCAAGCTGGCATGAAGACTTCCAAAACAGACTGACATGGCGGTGCATACATGTACGTGTAGAAGCCAGGTCACTGAGGGTTGTGTGGGTAAGGAAAATGAGTCACATATGTAGTTTTTAAACAGCTTGTTGAAAGTGGATAATCTCAGCTTGTGTGAAGGGACTTATTCCAAAAACTTGGCAGTTTGTGTTCTATATCTTTAACAAGAAATGTACCTATAAATCAGAAACCTACATTTTGTTTGTTTGAGGTTCCTGGAAAATTTTCTGACTCTTCCAACCCTAGCTTGCATATGGAAAGTCTATTAAAACACAAAAATTGAAATACAGAGGCAAAAAAACCCAACCAAGCTTCCTTTTCAAGAAAAACTTGAAGCCTGACTTGCAAAGTACACACCCTACCTGCAGAATGCCCATTGAAAACCTCCTGTCAGTAAAAAAGAAGTCTGCATACAAGCAGTGAATGCACCCTGAGGTTTGTTGTCCTCTGGATGTATCTATCTCATTATGGAGTTAGTAACGTACATATAAAGAATGTGCTGAAGTCCTGCAAGTTTCTAGAAGAGAAACTGTGGTCCTTATCCAGATACAAGCACATTATATCAAGCTCAGATCATGACTAATGTTTTCACACCTATTAGATATTCTGCTGAGTGGAACTGAGAGATCCCAGAATAACAGCTCATGCCAAACACTAGCTCAGGTAAGCACAAGTCTTGTGAATTTTAATACCTAAGAATAAGCTCCAGAAACACTAGTATTTCAGTTCTAGAGACAGCACTCTTACTTACTGTTGGTTCTTGTACTAGCTCACTGCATAGCAAAATATCAGCTCATTACAATACTTTCAGAAGCATTTATTGCCAAAAAAAAAACCAACCAAACAAAACCTATTAAGATAACACTAAAGAACTTCAAAAAGAGAATTTGGGAAAAAAAGGTAAAATGAGAATGATGCTACTGAAATTCTTATTGAAAGCTCACTAGGGCCCTTTAATTGATTCCAAGCAGTCGCAGATGAAGCCTTCAGTATCTCTAAGACAAAGCGAGGAATTCCCCTGCTGGTGGACAGCAAGAGCAGGAGAGGTGAAAACTGTCACAGCTATCGCAGGATCTTACATATGCTCTGGGCAGCCACTAAGTGGCACCTCAACACCTCCTCTTACACTGTGGGAACGCTGCAAACCGCCGTGAAGGGAGTGAGTGAAGAGGGAAAAATGAGTCGGGCACCAGTTCCTTTTGAGAGGAGTGAAGGTCAGTTCCTGCAGTTACGCTTTCTGAGACCTGACCATGTACAAACACGTTACTGGCAGAAGCCTGTAGAGAGCTGCGGGCAGCTGAAACCCTGCACCGAGCTCCGCAGCAGCAGCTGCCTCCTCTCCCAAATCCCCGTCCTGCGTCGGGAATCAGAGGGCCTTGCTCCAGTAGATCCTCACTCCCTGCTCTGCCATTCTGCAACGTGCACTTAAACCAGGAACACGACATCTCACATCGCTGCTGGACTGCAGCTCAAACTCAAGGGGCATTTGTGTCTGAACTTCTAGAAATGCCTCTGAGCCCCGTTTCAGTCAGAGATCTCTGTGTGGGCCGATGCTACTTGCACTTGCAGAGGCACATTAGAACAGGGTTTTAGCAGCCAGCAGAGAATCAGAAGCAATGAATGAGGCTCTGCTCTTCTTGAGGCTTAGTACAGTATTGCTTCCTAAACATACATTATACTTTCATTTGCATTTTTCATCAAAGAAAGAAACAATTTTCCTAATAGTGGTGCTGAATCAACTCTGTTAATCATCATGAAAATGTTCATGCATTACAGTTATCAATGTTCATTTCATCTGTTTTTAAAAGTGCTTCTGTTTCATTAAAAATATTTCTAAATTAATTAATTACAGAAATTGGAACCTGTTTTTTCTCCCTGTATGAACAGTGTAAGTATCATTTGAATAAAATCTGAAAAGAAAAACAAGCAGAATAATGTATTAGGTACTTTAGGTGCTAACCAAGCAAGTATCTACAAGCACATTCAATGTCATTATTCAACTATTTCAGTTTTCCTCAATGGAACTAGCCTGAACCTAAAATACATACAGGTTTTCAGCATCAAAGACTCAAGAAGTAAGATTTATGTACAATCTGCCTTCTAGACTCTCAAAGAAACACCTCCATTTCAGTTAGCCACAGGTTTAGATGTAAAATACACCCCCAGATATTAGCTGCAAGCTCTACTTTTCACCTGTGTGCTCAATGTGGTCTCCAGAAATAGCAATTTATGAGTTATGGGTTTTATCTGTTTTTCTCTCTGCCTGTGAAGGTTCCTTGTGTTATGATGAGAAGCACAGCACATAAGCAACAGAGCAACTCAACAGACAACATCATGATTGCTGAGAATACCCTCTTTAAGCACATTCTGTGTACATGAAACTGCTTTTGTAGGGTTCCTTTAAATGCTGAAACGAGAATTTTGCAAATGTAAAACATTCAATCAATTATGTAGAAGGATCAAACTTAACCTGATGCAATGGGAATCACCAGCAGTGAAGCTGTTTATATGACCAGCCACAGATCTCAGTTACTGTCACCCTGGGAAAAGTGGGGGGAGGGTGGGAAAGGAAGGAGAGGTCCACATCATCCAGCAGTTTCATACAAAGAACAAACCAAGTATAAACTGGCATTACCCACTCAATCCTTGCATCAGATCCTCAGTGATCAACCTTTAGGGCAGACACACATATCCATTTAAGCCTGTATTTGTCCAGCCACACAAATCATTCTTTAGGAAAATATTTCCCACAGCCCTTCCCATAACTTGATGTCCACAGAGAGGGTAAAAAAACAGAAATATAGAACAACTGTGTCTACACTGGGCAAGGGAAAGCACTGATTTTACGACAGTGATTTGTTACCATTATTCACTTTGACATATAACAGGATGGGAGATTATGCTGCTAAAGTAAATACAGCAGTTATATATACCTCCTCTCGTTTGGTTTTCTGCTCCACTACAGCCAAAGAGCCCACATCTGATGACCTTGGGGGCAAAGCATAAATGTCAGCCCAGTGCAGGCAAAACTCTAATTGAAAAGCCAATCGCATAGAAAAATAAGGAGCTAATTCAGGAAGGTGATTTACTCAGTATCATCATTTATGAAATAGCATCTTCATATTTTAAATGTGCATGGCTTGCACTTGTCCATTAGGGCCATTTTAGAATCTGAGAAAAAGAAAATACAATTGCCTGAACATGAATGTGTATGTTTAAGTAGCTCCAAATGAGCAAAACCCCAAGCTTTTCAAAGAAACTTATGAAGCAGAGAAAATAAAAAAGGTTTTTTTCAAGGGTTAGGGCTGAGCCAGCCACTAGACAAATGACAGATGCTCTCTATTAACCCCTTCCCCTTCCTAAAGGGGAATAGACTTACACTAACATTTTAGTATGGGGGATCCTTCACTATCTCCTCCACCTAAAAAAAAAAAAAAAATTAAAACCCACCCAACCAGCTTTAATGAAAATAGTAACAATAAAGTAAACCTATACAAATATATACAAAACTAAATCAAACCAAATGTCCCCTTGATGTCAATTATGTCATTGCCATCACTGACAGTGGCACCGAGGAAGTCCCAGACTGGATTCAGTGGAACTGGATTCAGGAGCTGGATTCTGGAAATGAATTAAGGAACACATGGATTGAGGTCAAAGGCAGAATGTCCTCCTCAGACACCAGCCACTGAAGGAGAGACTGACTCCTGTGATCCCTCCCTCAGCTTTATATTGAATATGATGTCTACGGGATGGAACACCTCGCTGGTCAGGCTAGGGTCACCTGGCCTGCACGTTCCTCCCTGCAGGTGTGAGCTGTTACTTTCTGCACCCCCAGCACGGTACACAAGATTTAGCAGTGACCTAATTCTCCACAGGAGCAAGTATAAGCAAGAGTCTTTCTACGTACCCATCCTCAGTAGTAACTATAAACATTGAGGTTGTCACAGCTGGAGTTAGACACTGCAAAAATACGCCGTGAACTCCAGAAAGTGCAGTTACTTCAAAAAGACAGAGCTGAAAAGTGACATCACTGAACAGAATTAATTCTGTTCTAGTTCAAACCAAAGTAGTTTTGGTTTTACTAGCCTTGAGGACAGATCACTGACATAGGACCCAGTCCTACAATCCAGTTTGTGCTAGAACCACTCTTGAGTCTGTCTGGAGAAATTGTACTAACCTACCTGACAGATATGGCCTTTGTTTAACCAAGTATTTGACAAAAGCAATCTTCCCACATGTTTAAAAACACACTGTACCCACTCTGAATGTTCTCTTTCACTAACTAAATTACTGTCCTCAATATGTTATTGTACGGTGTGCCATGAAAACTAACACTGTATTCTACAAGACTGATTTTTTAATAAAAACATGTTCTTTTTCAAAGCAGGTTTTTTTCTCTCTGAAATATACTTTCTGGTTTTCAGTTGCTTACAGCTGCTCCATGTACCCACAAAATTAATTTAAAATCATAACTGTGCATACTTTGTATTCCTTAAGATCATTAATTCATTACATGAAAAATAGAAACTATCTACTGAATCTAGACCAGAGCTTCTGTCTTGTGTCTGGAGGTCAATCAGGCAGCAGTCTTCCATATGTCCTCTACTCTTAAATTAACTTCAGCAAGCCACAGCAGTGGGTAACTGCAGGAAATAATATTGGAGTTCCTTTATCATTAATCATTCTTCTTTGAAGCATTATATATTCAGCTTAATATTCAATGCTTCTATAAATCAAACAGTATTTCCTGAACTATTAATTCTGTGTATGCAACCTGGGTTTCTAGACTTGTTCTCTTTTACACTCAGAACTTTTCCAGAGGCACAACTCACTTTTTTTTTTTTTTTTAAATTTGCCCAAACTTTTCTGTTAGCTGTGAGCTGGTTTGAAGCTGTAGGGCTGACCAGGCAACGAGGAAGCGCATTGACTTACTTGTGTTTTGCATCCAACATCTTTGCAGAAGGCAGATTTTACTACACTACAATAAGCAAGCTTAACAACTCTGCTGTTACCTATTTTGTTACTGTCATCACTTGTGAAGCTGGGTGGTTTAATCTGTTTACTGCTGGGGTAACGCATGGGTAAACAGCCTCTCACCCGAAGACCTACACTGTACTTTGAGAACTGTATGCATTCAACAAATTCTAAAATTTTCACATTTGTGTTCCACACTAAGTTATCTTCAAGCTTTTCAATTAAATTTGAACACTACAGCATCAGCAAACTCTTGCAAAATTTAGGCAGCTGGTCACAGAGGGTTAACTTGTTTCTCAGTGAGGGTGTTTGCTCATCAAAGCAGAAAGAAATTATTCCAGTTGAGAAAATGAAATAAATAAAGCACAGCATGAGCATGAGAAAGTGACAGAGTGAGGCTGAATCACAAAAAATGAACAAATTGTCACAAGACAGTATTTCACAATACATTCAACCCCTCGGGGCATGTTCACCAGTAATTTTAAGTCAATTAGGTATAAAACATGGAAATGCACTAGAAGCCTTCCATTCCTACCACCTTAACAGCAACAGACAGAAGACTGTAAGAAGATATTTACCAGTTTGCAGGTTGTTCCCAAGCTGTTTCTTGCTTCCTACAGCAAGGCTGCTCCATCTCTGGACTCACGGGGCACGGATGCAGTGATTTCTTCTCACACAATGCTAGCGGGACAGACTTCAAAGTCTGTGACACTGTGCAGCTTCGTGTACAGAGGCCAAATAAGCCTGCAAGTCTCACTGTGCACCTCCTTCCTCACAGCCCTACTTCTAGGATCAATGTCACCATGAAAAGAAACATCAGGTTTCCTGCTGCACAGCCCAATCCCTTTGGAATGCTTCTGATGCTGCACTCTGCTTCCACCAACTGCTTGTGAAAATACCAGGAAAAATTTGTCACAAATTACATTATGTTCTGACTTTAGTTTCCAAGCTCATGTCAACTTGGAATTTGGCAAGACACCCAAAGTGGTCTAGCGAGGTGCGCTGCGTTGTTTTGGAGCAGAACACAGTTCAATTTTTTACCTTAGCCCCTAAAGCAGCTCAACACGGAGCTGGATAAACAGCAATGCCAGCACAGGGGAAAACACTGAGAATGTACATCTAGGTATGGCTCAGAAGAGAAAGGAAGGACAGAACTGCATCTTTTGACAGGGGACAGCTATTAGATCTCCTCACTGTATCATCAGATAATACACTTGAACTAAAACCCCATTGCAGTTTAGGACTGAATCAGGGATCTGAAGTCCAGCCATCTCTCTGCTCTAGATAGTACAGCCTTGCTTCTCCCTGACTCTCACAAAGGTGCTCTTATGAGTGTCCTGTGATCATGTTAGGATGCTAATTTAATTGAAACTGTATCACTTCTTTTGGAGTATTTCGATCGCTCTGAACTGCCTCACTGAGTGATACCACAGTGTACTATGAGAGCAAGGGAAAAGGTGGGAATGTGCAAGTCAGCAGTCAAGGGAGTGGAAGGCCACCAAAAGCTGGAATCAGACTAGGTTAAGATGTTAAAAGCAAGCTTCTCTTTGGAGATCTTAAGGAAGCTCTTCTCTATGTGAAGAGGAAGTTTCTGAAGGAAATTCTACTGTAACTCTGGAGGATACTTGGGATATTATGGCTCCAATCACCTGTATTTGACTTCGTATGTCAAAAGCATCACACCTTGTAAGACAAAAGGAATGGATAGTAGTCAGATAAAAAGCCATCACAAATCTACTAATTCTATTTTAGCCACAGTTCCCCTGCTTTGTATTTCTGTTACAATCCCCAAGACAAAAAATGAAGGAACAATAAACAATCTTGGCATGAACTCTGGTTCTAAAATGAGGTACACACAACAGCACAAGTAACACATAGCTACTTTCAATATTGATCTGACAAGTATGGTAACAATGTCATCTGATAAAGAATTCTACACTGACTCACAGTAAGAGTTACTAGCCATTCTGTTCCAGAAATTTCTGCATGATTTAGGAGACTGAAGAAACCTCAGGAAAATACAATTTTTTAATGTTGTTGCTGTATGAGTGGGAATAAGCATATCTTTTTGCAAACCATGTGATTAATTTCATCTTCTTTGGTAGGACATTATCTCCGACTTCAAGCCAGGAAATGGCACCGGTATTGCACAAATGGCTTCCTCTGCGTGGCAGTCACACGTGAGGTTGAAGGATATCATATCACACAGTATTTCTCATAAAATGAGGGTAAACACAGGAGCATTTAGCTGAGCCAGGATGTCACAAAGTCACTCCAGGGTCTGACAAGAGGCCCATAAAGGCTTCAGATAGAGCTGCAAGTGACAGGGTCACTGGCCACTAAAGTTCCCTGAAAGAAGAGTTCACATACACATGAATCCTTTGAACAGATCCCAGGACAGAGCTGGTGTGTAGTCACAGTTATGCTCCAGGCTCAGGAAGAGCATAAAGCCTGGTTAACTGTGAGAGCGTCCAAAGCACAGTTGGCTGTTTACATGACATAGGACACTCTTAAGATTTGCACAGCTAAACTTTCACCTACTTTAGATAGCAGACTACGTACGTGCACAAATACATTTGATTTTTCATTTGAACTGTTGGATTTTTTCCCCTCTGTTTTTTTACATTAATTTCTCCAGTTAGCATTTTGGAGACGGGAGATACTTCCTAAAGCAAAAAAAAAACAGTGCTAGCAGTTTGAAATTGCATAGATTCCATCAAAAAAAAAAACCCCAAAGTTGCATATGAACAGAAGGAAGAAAACAGCCAAGTTAAGCTCTCAGTTGCACTGAAGTAACTCCAGTTATCTCATTTTGTTTCAGTGCTTTATGCTTTTTGCAAAAGAAGAATTGCATTTTAATCTCCCTAGATTGATCGAGCAGTAAAATCTGCTAGAAAAAGATCACTTCTATCTTTAAATTATCTTGCCTGATTTTTTTTAAGAAAGGGAAATGGTGCTATTAAAAGTGAGATAATTAGTGAGGCCATATCTTAAAGTCTAAAGTAAAAACATGTTTAAGAATCCTCAGTCATGAAGCTAAGCCTCACAACAACTGCTCTGGAGTGCAGCAGGCCCCTGCCATTCCTTTTATAGATGAATAATGTCAAGTTCACTCACAACATTAGCCTCACAGAGAGCCAAGTGTTGATTATCTGAAACCAGCTTCTTCAGCACATAATCAGATCACAAACAACATGTAGCAAACACTGCATTCCAGGTAATGCAGCATGATCTACTTAAGTGTATAAGCTATTATAACTCATAAAAGTAGGTGAAGGTCATTTAAAAACGTAGGAACTGTTAAGAGAATTGGTAGACCAAAAATGAAGACCTCTGACAAAAGGAGGGATCACTTTTGAAAAAGTGCCCCAGGGGAAGGAGATGGGCCTTATCTGGGGCAGATCTGGCACAAGTGAAGTAAATGAGCAGGCCCAGGTCTCAAGCAGGTGTCCAGTCTGCTGCAGCCACACAGGCACTGCAGCTCTCACAGCAACACCCCTGTGGCTGCCAGAAGCCCAGTTCCTGGGCCAAAAGCAGCCCTTGATTTGTGGCACTGCAGAACAAAGATTCAGCAGAAGGAAGCAGACTCATGCGTGTCCTGTGCTTCTGTGATCTTCCTTAAATCACAAGCAATATTCCTCTATAAAATAGAAATGAAAGTTCTAGCCAGTGGTTGGCCACTATAGCAGTAACAGCTCTGGTAAACACAAGCATATATTACAGGCTGTTATGACAACTTCTCTCTAGAGTCTTGGGGGGGGTGGGGTGGAAGACCTAAACTTAACCCTTTCAAAATCTGAATTGAACTATTTACATTCCTTCATACTTTAGTTCTGCATTGATCTTTTATAATGTCACAGAAGTATTCCTCCTTACAAGACACCAGGATCAAGTTTCTAAGCTCTTTTTTAAATCCTCTAAACCTCCAGTTCAAATCCCAGAAAAAAAAAAAAAGAGAAGTTTTCAAACATTTTGAGCATCTGCTTCACTAGAAAAAGGTGACAGTCCTGCCTGCCGACTTTTACTCTGGATACAGGAATTTATTTTACCCAGGAAGAACAGGTGGATGAGGCACCCTACAGACAGCGAGAAGTAGGCTCAAGTTCACAGATCCTAATCCTGATGAGGGACTTCAGCCACCCACGTATCTGCTGGAGGAACAACTCAGAAGGGAATGATCAATCCAGCAAGTCCCCAGAGAGCACCAATGACAACTTGCCAATCTGAGTGACGGAAAAGGTGATGAAGAGAGGTGCTACTGTACCTCCCACTTACAAACATAGAAGGGCTCGTGGGGGATATGAAGGTCAAAGGCAGCCGTGGCTGCACTGACCACAAGATGGTGGAGTTCAGGGTCCTGAGAAACAGGGCAAAAAGCAAGATCATAACTCGTAAGTAGCAGCTTTTGGCCTTTTCAGGGACCTAGCTGAAAAAGTACCACAGAATAAAGGCCCTGGAGAGAAAAGGGTCCAGGAAACCTGGTTGTTATTCAAAGACCGCTTCCTTCAAACTCAAGAACAGTCCATCCAAATGACCAAGAAGTCAGATAAAAAAGCCTGCATGGATGAACAAAGAGCCCCTGGCAAAACTCAAACATAAAAAAGAAGAACATAGAGGGTGGAAGCAGGTACAGGTAACCTGGGAGGAATATACAGAAACTGTCCAAGCATGCAGAGACAATAGTTAGGAAAGCCAAAGCCCATCTCAAGTTGAATCTGGCAAGCGATGTCTAAGGCAACAAGGGCATCTATAGCTACACAGGTGACTAAAGGAAGACTAGGGAAAATGTGGCCCTGCTCCTGAATGGAGCACGGGACATGGAAAAGGCTGAGGTACTGAATCTCCTCTCTGAGTCAGGCTTCTGTGAAACCATTACATTTATAACTGTTACTCTTTCTTTACAATAAGTACGAAAGTATAATAGCCAGTGCAACCTTAATTTGCCTTAACTCTAAACTAGCCCAGGGCATTATCAAGTAAACTAGTGACCAAGATTCTATTTGCGAGCCAAAACATCCACCAAAAAAGATTAAAAATACCCAAGTAAAACAAATAATTTGATATACACTGAAGAAACAGCAGCATAATGGCAGGTGGGATTACTTTTCCAAACCGAAAATAAAAACAGAAATTACTCTTCCCCTGTAATGTTTTGGCTGCTTCGTATCTGTTGGAGAGGACTATCTTGGGAGAGTATGACATTAGCTTCTCATTACCTAGCTCTTTCGTACCTCAGAGTGAACAACATGCCAAAGCAAAGCCTCCTAGAGAAGGGGAGCAGTGCTGTTTGTGGAGAATGAGCTTATGAAGGAAATGGCACACCTCAGCTACAGTTCCAAACACTTTTGAACTACCACATCTCAAATGTAGGTCAAAAATGTCAAAAGTTTTTAATGTATACAGTTTTCAACAAAAATTATGTCAACAGCATCACATTTCTGTAGAACATAAGCAAATGTCAGATGAGAGGCTGCTTGGAGGATACGCAGGCTGGCAGCACGCACGCTTCCATTTAAGCCACCACACTCCTGCAGTACCCAGGCACTCTGGCCAAGCTGTTCAACAAGGCTGCATTCTTATGATCAAGGTACTATCCTGTAAGCACAGATTTATTTACTGGGGGTTAGTTTTTCCTCAGCTTGAACGACCCTTACTCAACACTGCATGCATAATCCCCATCTAAGACCCATCAGCAGTCCTCATAAGCGGGATGCTTATGGACATAATTGAGTTCAGCTCCACTCCTAGGCACCTACAGAGAATATGCATTAATGCTTCAGTCCCACCCTCGGGCAGAAGTGACTCAATCATGAGGCCCCACTGGAATCTCCACAGACTGAAGGTGAAGGGATAAGGCACTCCACTACCTGTAACTAGTGGAAACTTACTGAGGTTATACAAGAAGAAGGCAGGCAGGCTCCCAGGTCCCATATCTGAAAGATCTGCTTAGAAAGGGAACTCTAATCCGTAAGAGAAGCTCTCCCTAGGCAGTGTAAAGCTGTCCTTCTAGTACTAAGTGAACTGGAATGATCTCTGTATGCATGTGCTCATTTTCAAGTAACATGCCAAGGAGCAGTTTGGCAGGAAAGCTTTCCTCAGCCTTCCCTACTTGCTGCTGCACCAGTGGGGAAAGTGAGCTGTATACTGCTGTGATGATGCAATGGAAACAATTAGACAAGACGCCACAGAGTGAAGACAAAGACCACAACAGAGCACTGCCTTCTCTTCCACTTCTAAAGAGGAGCAGAACAAAGAACTCCTTGCAAAGAATCCTGACATTATTTAGTATTACCTGTCTATTGATTTCTTTTCTAAAGTGGATAAATCGGTAATGGAGCAGCAATGACTTAACAGCCCTGTACTCATACCCAGGAAAAACAATACATGCATTCCCACACCCCTATCAATTCTAGGTTTCAATTTTAATTTCAATGCTTTTCAATTAAACAGTGAGATAATGGCTCAGTCAGCAAGTACATGGTCTTGCTCAAATTGTACAGGAGTACCACCATATTTAATGGGTTATATCTGAAATGCTGACGCTAAAAGCTTGACCATTCCTGGGGTTCTGTACTTCCTGCTACCTCCAAGTGCTACTCTTCTGTCTGCATGAAGTTTCTTGCCCCTCCTCTTCAAAGGCCTTCACTGTTTAGTCTTCTATTCACCTGCTTTCATCTTAACACACTAATCTTCCTAGTCTACTGCTCCCACAGACATCCTTCTGCTGTCTATTATTCTACTTATCCTAAGGTGGGGATATACTCAGAACTTACTTGCAAAGCCACAAAGTACCTGCTACTTCAAATCCTCAGTCAGACCTGACCTAACCTGAGAACTCTTTGTCAAATATAGTCCTACTACAGATTTATCTTTGCAGATACAAAGAACTGCAGCCCTTGCAGTTCACGATATTACTGTAATTAGTAACCAGTTGGCTTTTTCCAAATAAAAATAGATGAAGTACACTTATCAGAAAAGTCTGGATGTCCAAGATTGACTATTAAGGGGTTGTTACGAACACAAATTCTCTGACTACATCTATCTGGACTACTGTGTCTCTTTACAGAGCTGAAGCAAATAGAAAAAGAGTCCTCAGGAGCAAGAATGCCAGCACAGGAGTCTGCCGAGTCACACAGGCTGCTACGGTTCAATTTCTAAAATTTGTTTCTTCTGAAGTTGAACATAAGCTGCAGCAACATAGCGCTGAATTCTTCATCCCATCTCACTCCCTTTAAGAAATAGCTCCCTCAATTTCTAATGAAGGTTTACAGAACACTTCTATGCTTTCAACTTGAGTATCTGCAAAACAGGTAAGGTCAGTTCTCTTTTTGATGAATACAGAAACACCAGTGAGGTAAAAGGCATTGTATGACAATATTCAGGGCAGAGTAACAATGCCCTATAAAGCATAAGTGACTGACTGAAAAGGTAGATTAATCAGAAATTACACTGCATTTAAGTAAAACAGGCAGGACTTCACTTTAGATGAAAAGAGCACTTGGAGTTTCCATTATCCTTTTGTTAAAACACAGGTCCACAAACACTGATTAGATGTCTGCCTCCCAGCTGGGAACCTAGCCTGCAAAAAGGTCAGGAAAAACAACCTTTTAAACCAAGGCAGGTTAAGAGACCAGGAGGTGGGTAGTCTTTTAAAGGACAGACAGCTGGGTGAAGCTGGGGCTAAGCAGTTAAAACAGGCATTCAAAAATTCTGGGTGTTGTCTCCAAAAACACATTGACACAGTCTCAAATTTAACTAAAGACTTATTTTTTTCTCATTCATTTCAAATATGTCTAGGAATATGATCAAATATGATGAAGTACTTCAATCTTTTGTTGCAAAAGAAAATTCAAAAGCAAATATACTGGAGGTGATCAGTGCTATGTACTCATAATCCTGTAAAATCACAAAAATGACTGCATGAGCAAACTGGAAAATTAATTTGCCAACTTCTATTCAATGCCAAGTTCTGAAACATCTATTCCTTATTTCTGCTTCTTTACATACATCAATTTAGTATTCTACATTTTAACTCCACAGGATTTCTCACTTGAATGCTTATGATTTACAACGTATTTGCTGTCTAATTTACCAGAGCTGCCTTTTTATCTAGGGGGATTTAACTAAAGCTGTTTCCATATGTTTTGAGCTCTAGGCTTGAGACCATGGATTTGGAACTGCACAATGTTTTGCTATTGGTCAGGTTGGCATAAATCCCATGTGGGGTGTATATTCACATAAAAGCTCCCAAGTGCCTCAGCAGGACATCTCGTATGAGCCAAGCAAGCGGCATGGAGCAAGATGCCATTTTCCAACATTATAGCCAGAGTTTACACTCAAGAGGCGAGGGCTATGTCACTGCTTTGTCCCCAGTAGATCACAATAGCATTGTGCCAAATCCTACTCAACTTACTCATTCAGGAGAATTACATTACTCTCAAACAAAAGGGATCAACTCTTTTTGCATTCACCTTCTCAGCAAGGTCACAACTTGCTCCTAGGAAACACAGGCTGAGCCAAATCTCTCCCACAGTGTGAGATGTCCACACCCAGCCTCTGTCTCATGCCATGCAGCAGCAAGCCTGCCCGTAACACAGCCACAGCACTCTGCTGGTGGCCTCTCTCCCATTCTTCAACACCTGCCAGGCTCTGTGGATTACAGAGCTAGGAAGAGGTTCAGACAGTGTCCTGCAGTTGGAAGTATGCTATACATGGAAGCTCCACCATGCCCCCTTCTCCTTCTGAGAGACGAGGTATCTCTGCTTCCCAATCACATAGGTCTCAACTCAGAAACTTGAGAGGTCTGACTGTAGGATTAGGTAAAGTTCACAGTGACTCGAGGGTGAAATCCTAGCCCTAGAGACATCAACAGAAAAATTCCCACTGACTTGAGGGCCAAGGTTCTAGCCCATATCCTAAACTAAAGCGTTTTTTAAGCCGATGAAATTCAGGTAGATTTATATACCTTTCACTTCACATACTGAGCAGTTCAAATTCAATTGAACCATTAACATCAAGTGAAGTGACACTTGTCAATAACTTCTAGTGAGATGCAGTCTCTAATTTTAAATACAACCTTAAGATCTCACACTGTAGCAAAAGGTTTCAAACAGCACAAAAGCAACTCTAGGGTCGGTGGCTTTGTTTTGGTTTTGTGGGCTTTTTTTCTCTCTTTCTACTTACTTTTGTCTGATCATCAGCTTTGAATACATAGCAGATACTTTGCTGATTTGCTGCTCCATCCCGTATCAGACAGGCAAAGTAGCTCGGGTCGTGGCTGTTGTGAATCAGTTTGTGGACCTGCTGGGGCTTGTATTCAAACAAACTTGTGTAAATCAGAGGATCCCACAGCTGGACTTTCCCCGTGTCTGGTTCACATCGCAAGCTCGCTGGTGAAACGTGAAGTCGGATTTGGCTGTTGTTAGGCTCTTCGTGGGAGGACTTCGTGCTGAGCATCCGGATCTCTGCCACAATCCAGGGCAGCATTGACATGGTGGTTAGGGAATGCACTGGCAGAGAACCTACCAGCTGGAGACTGAAACTTGCTGAGAAATCATTAGGTGTTTGATACTTTTTAACTTTGAATGTTATTGGCTCCATTTTACGGATTTTAGGGAACCTGGACTAATTCACCAGTATTTCAGTTCCATGGAATGATGATAACCAGAGGATTCCTGTGATTAAGGAGCAGAAGAGTTCTGAAAGAAAAAGAAACAGTTATGTAGGTGGCAGAACCCTATTAGAAACAGTAACACAAATATTTAATAGCTTAACCTCAGCAGAGACATACTGACACCTACCATGACCTGTCTAGCACACTTCCCCTTACATTGGGCCTTAGTATTTCAGGTCCAACAAACATAGTACTAAATACATTGCTTGGAAGAAAAGTCAGCCCTGATGTTAAACTTGCTTTATGACTCTCACTAAACCATCCAATGAGTAACTAAGTTCAAAAACGCACATTCTCTCTAGCCTGTGTCTGTTTCATGGGCAGGCACATGTGGATCACACTGGCCTATTTCAATCCTATTATCACAGAGAGAACTCAGCTGAGCTATTCTGACCTTCATGACAGCTGAAGTCAGTGCTTGCTGAGACACCTTCACACCTGAAAAAAAAGAAAGAAAGAAAAAAAAAAAGTCATCTTTCTTGTTTGCAGGTGAATGACTTTGAATCTGGCTACTAACATGGAGTTGTTTCCTCGGGCATAGTTTGCCAATTGATCGTGGGCTGTTCCTAAACAGACTTTTTCATTAAATATCACCCAGAAATTGTTGTCACCTGAAAAAGCTAGCAGCTTTCATCTGACTGACTGCTGACAAAGCTGTCAGCAGACTGGCAACAACCCTTACAGCATCCCACTAAAACACAGATTCATGGTGCATTTTAAGGCCTGTCAGCTAGCCAGGAATACTTACTGTTTGCCACATTGATATTGTATCATTTTCATGTCTTAAAATATCAAATGGAAGCAAGTTACATACAACCCTGTTATAAGCCTGTTATACACAGCATCTGCTACTACTACTGTTACTACATATTCATAGTTCTAGTAACAAAATCCCATTATTGCATTTATCCATCAATTTTGTTTTGTAAAATATAGTCTATGAAAACACACAGATTGGTATTTGTTTTAATACTGTGGTTTAACTCGTTAATTAAACTTGGTTTCAACTGTTACAAAATTTTGTGCAAGATGAGATGAAAAACTGACAGGCCTATAATTGCCTGTTTAAATACCATGACACTAATTTATCCTCAGCCTTCTGAGAGTTTCCCATTAAAAGACCTATTAAAAACAACACATGCAGTCCCAAGAACTCATACAAAACATTTTTAATTATATTTGAGCAAGTATTTAATAAATGTCATCTGTTTACTGTGGCAACAGTATTTCTTGTCTACAAACATGATCAAAAATAGCAATATTTTTCTCATGAATGTTTTCATTAAACTTTGTCCTTTATTTGTCCTCATAGAAATATTTTCTAACTGAGTCTCTAACAGTGCTTTACCTTTGTTGAAAATGAGAGGAAAGCTCAGGATTAAAAACAAAACCAAACCAACCGACCACCCACCCAACCACAGAACTCTTACAAAAAAAAAAAAAATCAAGATAGAAATTAATTTTTAAATAAACAAGTGTTTCAAATGATCCAATTTGCAAATGTTTGAGCGGGAAAAATAATTTCTGCAATAATTGGCAAACTGTAAAAACGTGAGAGCTGCAAAACCACGTCTGGGTACATTTAATTTTTTGGATATTTTGCGTCTTTTGTCAAACAAACTCTGTGGCAACATGACCAGTTTTAAGGATGCCAAGTTTAGCATGAGAATCCAACAGTGCAGGTTTTAGAGACAGTATTTGAAAAAATCATCATAAGTAGCATTTTAGATGTGTAGAACAAAAAGATTTTTTATAAACCTGGGCTGAGTGTGTGCCTGTGCATGGGATATATGGGAAAAAGGGACATGAAAATCCAGAATTCATACGCCTCATTTCAATCCTACTACATCTCTTTTTCAATTATTCTCTATTTGTTTCACAAACATGCAAGAAAAAAAAAATCCTTAAGATGAATGTAAACACATGGTGTCTTATGGGACAGGAGCTTCAGGAAGCAGTTTTACACCTTAATACAGACTGCTAAACACAACTATCATCTTAGTTTTACATCTGCCAGGAATCAAAACTATCTCCTCTTCTCCTTTGACAAACTATTACAAATTTTTTCTCATTGACTGTAACATTGAAAAATAGTTCAGCAGCTGCAGGAAAGATGAGATTCACGCATAACTACAATGGTGTGTAGTCTGAAACACAAAAATTTATTTTTTAGCTTCTAGTGTTCTCATCCTTTAGTGGTACACATAATCATCTCAGGGTAAGAGTGTCTAACAAAACTCCATTCTTAGCTGAACAGGAGAACTGAGCTACTGCACAGTAATCATATTTCTCAATTGTGTTTTCTCAAAACTCTTTAAAAAAAAACAAACACTAAATAAATAAAATGCCTGTAAAAATACAACAAAGTCATCCTCATTTAAATCAAGGAAGGTAATTTTTCAAGGAAGAGAGTTTTTATCTGTATTACCACCATCCATCATGCTCTTTTTGTCTCAGATCTACAAGCCACTGCAGCCTCAAATAGGAATAAATATCACAATATAAAACATTGTTTTGCATGCTAACTTTAAGGACTCAACAGTATGTTAAAAAAATCAGGTTGATACTCTGACATATTTCAACAAACTGTACTGCTGTATTTAATATAAATGCAAAGTTTCTTGGCATTCTTCTCTTTTTAACAAAATAAACACCTTGTAAAGTCAACAGCAAAAAATACTCCACTGTCTGCATTTGTTATTTCTAAAGAAAAACAGTTAATGCTTAATCAAAACAGTTAACTAGAAGTCGGAATGCTAGGGATTTTTCCTAACATTGAGGGGCTAAAAGTGCAATTTCTCAGAGCACAAATTTAGCCTTGTCAGAAGGTCTCCTTATCTAACCTGTATCGTTCTGCATGTTTCATCTCCCTTTCCTAGCCATTCTTCCTTTGCTTCCTCCTCCTGTCATCCTTCTCTTAATTTACATGCAAATCCCACCAGAAATTATACCAATTTAATGCTATTGACATTAATGTCCTTCCAGTTTACACCAAGGACTAGATTTTACATCAAGACCACAAAGTATTTATGTACATTCTTAATTTAGACCTAAAAAAGGTTCTGCTCACCTCAACAGGCCTATTCCCATCCAAGAAATTCAGCATACCTTATGGCCAAAGATTGTCCACGCTCTGAGCTCATCCATGTCTGCCCTGACTCTATCACTTGGAATTTTGGCACCTTCACCCACAACTCAGTTTATCCCCTCTAAAACTTGGCTCTGCAGGCACAGTACCCATTTACCCTCCATGTAAGTACAGTAGGCTCAAACAAGCCTCCTCTTCCTCCCAAGCGTCTGACCAACTCACTAACCAACAGCCTCTTCAAAGCAAATGCTTATTTCACTTTTAATCCAAGAGAGAATAGAAAAGCCATAAAAATAAAGCCGCCCACTTGTTTCCTTCCACCTGAACTTTGGCATTCCCTTGGCAGCGCTCGGTGCCGTTCGGCTCCCTTAGCTGGCCTGGAGAAGACTGCCAGCTTGGCTTCGCTTCGCACGCAGGCCCAACGTCTTGGTCGCTCTCCAGTGCTCGCAGATGGAGATCACTGGGACAGCTCCTCCCGCTCCTCTCCACCGGTGTCTTCTGAAGGGTCTGTGTTGCCCTCGCGTTCAGAGCTGAGAAGAGCCCGAGTGGCACTCCTCGGCCCCCAGCTTTGCTGCTGTCTGAGAAATGTCCATACACTCCAAACCTCACCTGCTTCGATTTAGCCGTGTTTGCTCCACCAGCACAGAACCAGCCAGGCAAACTCTAGCACGTGCTATTTACACAAACCACACTAATAAATCTACCCCCCACCTTCTATACTAGGAGCCACCAGCCTGACTCACTAATGTGAAAGATACACATGGGAACATATGCGTGCTCATTGTCCTCAGCTTTTCTGTCAAGGTGATGAACCCAGCCACTCCTGGCAAATGGGTGCTGGTGCAGAGCACACACAACCCTAGGCAATAGTCCTGCTCTTCCAAAATCTGACAACTTTTTTTTTTAAAAAAAGCATATATCAGTCTCTTGTTCTCCCACATTTAGCTGTATTCTCTTCTTTTTATATCATCAAAAACGAGAAGAAATACCTTCAGAGGGAAGCCAGGGGAATGGCAGGACAGCATGAAGGGAATAACTATAAAAATTAGTACTTCTGCTGTTTGGGACCCCCAGTCCTCCCAGCACAAAGGTACCTGTCTAAGCAGCTGTGCATCCATCATGCATGAGCATTCCTCAAAACCCACCTTCTCTCAAGAGAGCAAATACACTATCCAGAGGACAAGGCACAGGCTTTGGGTGCCATTTGGTTAGATGGGGCCAGATCAGCTTCAAGGTTAGGAAGGAGAATCTTGTGGGGTACACAGAAGACTGTGTTATTAACCTGGGATGGTGCAGGGCTGGAAGTCAGGCTTTGGCAGCTGAAGGAAAACAAGGCAAATTTGAGATGAACTCAAACTAATACAGAGGAAAAAAGGCAAAGAAGGGAGAGAGATTGTTCTAAACTAAACAAACACACACAAATGAAAACAAACAGAAGCTATAACAGTGGTGAAGAGTTATCGTTCTTCTGTTGTTTCTTCACGACTGGACTAAATTCAACACAGACACGTGGCCAAAAGTGTCAGACTCGTTCAGAACATGGGTAATCTGACCTAAGCAATCCTTTGCTCTCCTCCAGCTCTTCCCCTGTTTTGGTAGCAGCAGAAGTGCTGGGACCCACAACAGAACTGACAAGTTTAGAAGGTGAGTCAAGCAAGGAAGCAGTCAGAGCTTCCACACATCAATGATTAAATGAGGAGTTTGACCCGTGAGTTGTTGAACAGAAAGACCACAGCTTCCTCAGCCTTTGCAGTTCATCTGAGAGACAACTGTGCAGTTACTCCACACCAGGCTGCTGACATGACAGTTTTTTTTTCTCTGTTTTCTTACTCCCCTCCATGAAGCTAACCAAAACTTCTAACCATATAACAAGGTCTTGTGAAAAACAGCTAGTCTTAAAGGCCGTAAATCTGCACAGCTCTTCCCTGCGTGGCGTTCATGCTGAACCCTGCCGACAAATCGAACCAGACGCACTGGTTCTGACTGCGCTTCGCTCCTGATTATTTTAGCAGAAATATCAAACTACTTAAGGATTATGAGGAGCCCTGGCCTGCAGCCAGAGCTCTGGAACACAAGCCAGAACTAAATACCACTCCTCTCCCTCTCTGTCTGATGCCCGATTGAGATTTACATTGTCTTCACTCACGCTGACAGATTTCTCCATCCACCTAGCAGAATATATAGAAAAATACAGATGAGAATATGTATTAGGCATGTAATGAAATGGTCACTGCTGAGAAGAGCTCCTTTTATGTTTCCATCAGTATGCACAAAACAACTCCCTCTGGCATCACAACACAGCACCCATCAGATCATTCTATGGGGCAGCTAGATGCAAGCTTTACCTTTTTTCCTGAGGCTTCAAAAATTATTGTCCTGTTTTCTATAGTTAAATAAGATTGTTTAGATATGGTACCACAGGTTGCTCTCAGTTTCAGATAGCTTAAATTTAACTCAGGCTTGCACTTGGAATCACAATGCACCCTTCTGTTGCAAGGATGTTCTTTTTATCTCATAGCTCCGCGTTATCTGCTGTTTCCATCTGGAGCTATGGTTTGCTGTGAACAACAGCACGTGCAAGGCCAGAAGTCAATGTGCCTCAGAAATTATTTTTAAATTTCCATTCCTTTTTCATATATAGGCATTAAATGTTGACTTTTAAAAGACTCTTTTCAATCTTGTCAGCATATTTAGACCTGGCCCTGAATAATGTTCCACCATGTACTCTGAGCAAATAATTTGGTTTTGTGGTAATAATCACACCTAAAATACTTCCCAATACAGACAGCACTTACATCACTCCTCAGATAGCTTAAAAAAAATAGACAATAAAACAAAAATATTCCAGCAAAATGTTCATATGTTCTTGATTATAAACATACAAGTTTACAATCAACTATCAAATGAAGAAAATACCTCAGTGTTCCTGCCCTTGACACCTGTTGCTACTTCCTTAATAGAGTCCACATAAATTAATATGTTGATGATTGAGTTCTTCTGAGTCAGCCTCATACGGACCTGAACAAAATACTGCTGTGTTCTACCACTAAAATGCACTAAAAAACTATTTGTAAAAGAAAGCTTGCTAGGTAAATTACATCCTGAGCGCCATTCCTTTTTATTCAATTGCATATCCACAGCCAAAATACTTGCATCCAACTTTTCATTTAACCAAATTATAAAGTGAAAAAAGCCTCAAGTCATCCACACATCATTGAACGTTTGGCATTTCTTCCAGCCTGTCATTTTTTCTCCCCTGCAAGCATTTCTACTTTTGCCTACTACCTGTGACTTTCATCATTTCTATAAAACAAGCTGTGATGGATTTCTGTTTCAGTGCTGACAAGTGTTCTAGGATAAACATACTCATCAGCTCAAACATATTTGCTGTTCAGGAGATGGATATTTTTATTAATTTTGACCCACAATGTTCTATTCAATCTCTGGGTTTAACGGCAGGGCAGGCACAAATCCCACCATCTGCACTACTGCGGGTTCCTACAGCAGATCTGCGCTATTAGCCTCTCTCCCAAATACAACCCAGCACACAAAGGTCTCAATCTTTTCAGAGCACGCTATAAATAACCACATTTGTTTCATACCTCTCACGAACGCGGTTTCGAGACATCATTCCTTCGTTAATTTAGTACGCGAATTTAAAGGGCCATAAAACTCCTGCGCCAGCGTGGGGGATTTTAAGGTCAAACTCCAGCTGTGCTGCTGCAGGACAGGTGAGTTTCACCCCCGGGGGACGCGTGGCCGCCCGAGGGAGCGGGTTCTGGCAGGAGTTCCACCAGCGGTTCTGCGGCCAGGGGTGAGGGAGGTGCAGGCAAGAGCGAGCAAAGGGACCACAAGCAGAGCGCGGTACATCAAGTCCATCGCAGATTAAATTCCAGCGGGTCTCTCGGTTCCTGGGACGAGCACCCAGCTCTGCCCGGACCCCGCGGGCCGAGGAGCGCGGCACCGACA
>NW_008625401.1:29491-29732 GCF_000691845.1 Merops nubicus | reverse complement strand
CCAGGGGCTTGGCTCTCTGCCTGTATTAATGTCGTTTAAGGAAAAGAAAAGGGGTAAATATTAAGAGTTTCCACTCAAAAATGTCTAAATAGCAGACTGTGTGTCTAACGGTTTGACTCGGCACACCACAAGTCTGTGCTCAAAACGCATTGATCTGTTTGTTTTCAAATCACTCATTTAACTAAGTAAATAAACCAACACAAAACCCCCCCCCCAAAAAAAAAAAAAAAAAAAAAAAAAC
>NW_008625401.1:0-29460 GCF_000691845.1 Merops nubicus | reverse complement strand
AAAAAAAAATCCCCAGGCACAGCCAAAGAGGGATATGAGTGAAATAGTTTCAGAAGAGAAGTTTGGGAAGGAAAAGGTACTTGGAAGGCGCCAGCAAACTAAAGGGAAGGGTATAGGTGTTGTACAAGAAAATTTATTTCAGATTCTGTCTCCTTTACCAAGAATACAAGCATGATCTAGTCATATCGGTCTGTTATCTCATCCTGTCTATTAGGATTGCACAGACAAATCCTTAGCTATAACGGGAATTGTCTCAGCCGACTTCAGTAAGTAATGGCAACATATACCAGCTGTCTCTCCCTGTGCATCCCCCTCCGTCCCTGCCAGCTCTGATCTTTTCTGGGAAGCCCTCCTTTGTTCAACCAATTTTTCTGTCTTTCAAGACTGAGTCCTAGGGTGATTTAACATCCTGTTCAGTCTCATGAAGTTTGCACTGTTCTTAGCCCTGGTGGTTGCTTCCTAATAGTCAGCCTTCCAGTGATCCTTAAGATCTCTTACCTGCATTTGTTCGTTCCTACTTAGGTACTTAAGCATCTCCCCCTTAACTATTTTAGATAAGTTACTTAACAGGAATACAACCATTTATAAATAAGCACTGTATGTAACTCCTTTGTTGCCTACAGTGTGCTGCTGAAAGGGCTTGTGTGAAAATGAGGGAAAATTCCACATTATAATCTCTTTGATTTTCTTTCTGGCTAGGCTAAATATTTGTTCAGCAGCCACAAACTTCTTTGAACATATTAGAGCTTACCAATGGAGTATGATATTTATCTACTTGTTTGCCATGTGCTATATTTCTGGATGAGAATAAAGGAAGTCTCATCATTCACCTACTTAAGCTTTGAAGTTAGCCAGATTTTCTGAAGGGTTTTACTGCCATTTGGACACCTCAGTGAGAAAACTACCAGCCCCTGAAAATGTGACTGAAAATAAGGGGGACCACTGAGTACTTCTTTGCTGATTAGGTGTCACAATGGTATTTACTGTTTCAAAAATCTGGACCCAAGTGAATTTGTAGTATTTTCTAAGTAAAAGCCAATAGCTGTTGCTGCTAAGTAAAGGAAAACACTGTAAAGCAGTATCTCTGGGGAACTGCACAGGATGAATGTGTTATTAGCCTGAATCCATGGGTTAAATCATTATTTGTAATTTGAACTTTCCCGAAAACCTTCTAAAAAGAGACCAGGAAGAAACTGCACAATTATTTTTGTTTTGCCTAATGAGCCTGGCTAAGTAGAAGGTCACCTCAAAGTAGATTTTTTTGAGAATACCAACATTTTTTCATCCTATACTGTGTGTTTGATAAAATAGCTGGATCTCAAGATGTGTGCTTCACTAATTGAAGGTCATATTAGCATGAATGGGTCTAACCTTGGCTGATAGCTACCATTTCAATTTAACATTGGATTTCTTATAAAGCACAAACAAGAGTTACTCTTCATAATGCAATCTCATCCAATCTAATGTAGAATGGTATATTCACATCTATCAACAATTGGATCTTCCCATCATTTTAAATAATTAGAATGAATGAAAAGAAATAAAATCCACATGGAGTAACAAAGATTTAATAATGTTGTGTGTATGTATTTGAAACATCACACAACAGTTTCTACAGTGAATTAAAGCTTTGTTGATCTTAACCAATAAAAAAATCAATTGGATTATAGCATGTAGCTTTGACGAGGGTTTCCAGGGTCTTAGAAATGAATGCAGTGTTCATGAATATGGAAAGGTTTCCTTGTGGGATTCAGAAATGAGGTGACAGTGCAGCAGCTGGCCAACAAGTGCATGTGACTATTGGTACAAGGGTATATATATCATCCACTGCTGCAAGCAGAAGTTAAAGATGTGACATATACAATCATTTGTTAAGTTGTCTCCTGTGCAAAAGAACCGTTGACTCAATCAGGAAACACAACAAATAAAACCTCCTATTGTTTAGGTTTTGTTGTGGAGCAGGAGTGTTCTTTTAAAGCTTCTGGTGCTGGGTGCTGTCAGAAGTAGAATACTTGCCTCAGTGATCCATTGCTCCTAATCATGTTGGTTCTTATGAACCTAAAATTAGCACTTACTAGGTACTTAGGTCTTATCTTAGCGTTGAAAAGTGTTCTGAGAAAGGAGTATGACTCAGGTTCATAACAGTTTTACGTTCTACTCAAGTAGCAAGAAGTTAGCTGCATTTTTAGTGTATTTGGATCTAGTGGAAAAAAACTGTAATTAGAAGTGAATCTCAGGTGAGAAAATGGTGATCCTAAATCACAGTTCTCTGTAAATGTGCAAATGCTGTTCAGCAGAATTGGCTAGAATTACCATCTGGTTGTTAAAGATATCAGTCACCATAGATAAGCAGTTATTAGCTGTGCAAAACAGTTTACATATAAAATAGGTCTTGGCAGAGCTAATTTGGTCCCCAGATTAAAACTGCCTAATTCCATGTGGCTCTGTTTAGTCTTACTCCACCAGTGACTCTCATCTGAAAGTTGTGTCCTTACTGATTTGGGCCATAATGGAGAATTAGATTAATGATAGCAGGGTTAGTAACATAATACAGGATCTTAGGAAGCGGAGAAATTGCAGCTGCCTTTGCACATCAGTACATGACTCTGGGAAAGCTGGATTTCTTGTAAGAACTGTAAAAACTTGTCAGAGCAATTGGTGTTATCAATTAGGTTTTGAGGTTTTTTTTAGTTGTTGTTTTGTTTGCTTGTTTATTTTTTCATTTGAACGGAAGAAATGATAATTGTATAGTTAGAATTTGTTTAGCGAGAAGAATTTTGGGCCATACTGCAGTATGCTGAGCAAGAAGATGACTCTGAAGGGATGCCTCTCTGTTTCTGAGTAATTGGGCAGCAGGATCCCAAAGCAATTTGTTTATTATAGAATCTTCCTTGCAAAACTCTTTGCTGAAATGTGTGGATTCCTGAAACGTGTCACCCTGAAAAAAATCAACATAGCGTTTCCTGCAATTTAATTTTGTACACATCAACACATTTCTTGATTACACTTCAAGCTTTGAGAAAAAATGACAATGTTTTCCTGCAGCAAAATTAGGATTTAAGCCTTCATCCAGTTGTTTTTACTCACAGCACTGCTCTCTGTGGACAGAAGCAGACAACCTGCACATGCTTTGCTCTCTAGCCACAGCCCTGGCATATGTTCAGTGATATTGTATAGACCAAGACATGAGTCCCAAATGCTGTCAGATAAGAAAAATGGTTCACCAAGCTCAGTTGACTTATTTTTCATAGTTTTGTTTGTTTGTTTGTTTGTTTGTTTGTTTTTCTCAATAATAGGTCATAGGACCTATTGCTGAGAAGCCGTTACCTGTAAGCCTTGTTACAATCACAATATGTGTTATACATAAACCCTAATTTACAACTGCAGAGGAACACTGTATTTTGGATTAGCTGTCACTTGCAGACAGTGCCTATCACTCCAGAGTTATGACGAGGGAGAAACAGAAGGCTGCCTTTCTCTGCTCCCAGGTACTGTTCTACTCCACAGTGCCATGGTGAAATATTAATTACATTTATCAGAACAGGATTAAACGTGGACTGAATGATTAATTATTTGGCACCAGGATAGATTAAAGTTCTGTCCAGGGTTTATGTATTCATTAATTACTTGTTAAATCAAAGTGACACTAATTTGGAGGAAGAGCAGTCTTTTCAGCTGTGTTGGTGCAGTGGTTTGTACCACTGATGTGGTATTTGAAGGTGCTTTCTGTAACAAAATAATTATCCTGATAATACATTCTGCTTCTTAAGCATGATGAAGAAACCTTTAAGTGTGTAGTGCACAGTTTACTTCCTTGCAGGTCTTACCCTTTTATTTTCTTTCTTGTTTGATGCTTTGAAAGGTCATTGGCATAGGATTTAACATAACATATCCTTAATAAAATTTTACTATCACAGCAAAAGGGATAGACTGGAATGGATTTACTCCTGCCCCTCAGCAGGGGAACCTGCTATCAAGAGAGCAAAGTGTGAGCCTTCCCTGCTAGATGGTTACCTGCACATGCTATACCTGTGATGTCATACAGTTCATGTGTATTCTTTACCTGGCTATGACAGCAGGAGGCTCATATTCATGATTGTGTACAAGATATGTATCTCAGAGTGTTTCTGAACTCCTCAGATTTTTCAAGAACTTTGGGAAGACTCCACTTTTGTGTTGATGGTGTCATGTATGTGGAGATTGTGCTTTGTGGTATTTTTACTTAATTTTTACAGGGCTGATGTCAAGATTGACTAGTTACTGCAGGAATTGCTTGGATCTGATAGCACTTTATGCATATAGTGGCACAGCTAAAGGCTGCCAAACAGGTTCAGTCTGTGCCCTGTTCTGCCTCTCTTAATGACTGACTTTTTTTTTACTGGTGGTCCTGCTGTTCTTCATCATTGCTTATATTAGATAGCTGCTGTGTTGCTCTGAATGGGAGAACAGAGGGCCTTGTAGTCATATGTGCCATTCAAATCTTAGCTGATTTGATGCTTTTGTGAGTGACAGAAACCCATCATGTACATGCATTCTTCTTTGTATAAAGACTTTTTCTTTCTCTTCAAAAGACCTGTGCTCATGATATTCAGTATTTAACAAAGTGAATCAGGACACAGTTTGCTACTATGTGACTGAAGGTTTACTAAAATAGCTGAGTAAATACACGTCCTTCAGCTTTTTGCTTTCTCTGTTCTTAGCATCATTATACCGCAACCTTTTGGTGGTCCTATGAACTTTATCAATACAGGAACACTTTAATTTCTTTCAAAAGCAGCGCATATTATTTGAGAGTGCAGAAGCACAAGCTGTAGGCTTTTAGTGTTTATAAGAGGTGCAGGAGTTGATTAAAAACGGGTTCTGTCCAGGTCTGCGTGGATGTTGCAACATGAAGAGAAAATAACAGAACTGATCAGAAGCTCAGGTGCTTCTAGAAATGAAAAAAAAAAAAAAAGAAAAAACAAAAAGATCAAAATGTGTGAAGACATTTGAAAAGATTAAGCTCCCCCAAATATTCACCTTCCTCCTTCCCTCCGGGAACACAGCTGGTTCAGGGCAGTACAGTGACTGCAATGGGTCACTTACCCTTTTAGAAAAGCTGAAAAAAAGCCCTGAAAACTGGAAAGCCCTGAAATTCCAGGGCTTGAGAAACAATATTATGAATGTAGCACTACCTGAGAGATGCTAAAGAACATGTCACAATGAAGATGTGAAATACCACACTGAATCAATAAATAGGCCTTTGACTCACTAGGAACGGTGGTGCAGATTGTCATTTTTGCCTCATTTAAATAAATACATCAGTATCAGGGATCAAGTTGTGTGTCCCAGTGGTGCTGTGTCATGAAAGGATATTTGCTAACCTAAGTGTAGGGAATGTTGTGAGGGAACATTCTTTTCCTGCAAAGCATTTCACAGGTATTGGGGGCTGATGGAATTGTGAGTTGTTGTATTTATTCATCAGTTCCCGCTGCTCACTATCATTATTAAAAATGACACCACCAGTTCTTGTATCCTGGACTGATTGTATTGTATTGGTCTGAGTAACAACGTTCTTTAAGTTGAGAGCATTTTGTTTGTGTACTCCATCCACAAGGGAAAATATTCTGCTATTGCTGCAATGCACAAGGGACAGTTAAATCTAATAAGTTAATCTAGACTTCTAGAAACAAAATTAAATTTTCAAATAAAGGCAAACTGACAGCTGAGGCATAAATCTTTTATTTAAAATAGAAAATAACCCCATTCAAATGCAATCAGGGAAGACAGATGTAGGTAAAAAACAAGTAGAGATAGGATATATGGTGCATAAATTTACTATGTCTGTGTGATAGATCAAACAGGGTGACCTTAAAAATGTTCCTAAAACATCAGCTAAAATATTAAATTTGCATATATTTAAATACTGCTTGTTAATGTAAGATAGACCAGAAAGAATGTTAACACTGAAAATAAAATGCAGCACAGGTGTAAAGTGTACAACAGAAAGGTCACATTAGCTATCAGAGTGGCTGAAATATAAATATTTACTAGCTTGGAGCTGCCAGGAAGTTCTATAAATGAGAAATATTATCTTCTACTGTTTAATATATCTTCTTTGGTAAAATTTAGCTGAAAAAAGAGACCTTGATTCAGCAAGTTGTAATTAACTAAATGTTTAACTTCAGATATCCTCTTAGATCCAAATTACCTTAATGGGACCACTCATAGATGCAGTTTTACTAGAAGCAAGGGCAGGTCCTGCTGATGAAGTGTGTTATTAAGATCACAGAGAATGCTGTGAAATTTTACCTGCCTTTGGAGTGGTAAAAGGAGATGTTTATATTCAGATTCCTGAGGTATATTTTATTCGCTTTTTCTGGGTGCAAATCTATGGTAGATTGTTTGGTCTGCTTAGGTGTGGGATCAGATTGCTACTAAGGAGGTGGCATTTATTTTCTCTTCAGGAGAGAAAATGTAGTGTTTGAAGAGGACCAGATATTAAATCATAAGGAGATCTTTTCTGTAAATACTCTCCTTGGACAAAAAGCTGCCTGGATTTTCTTGATTCCTGTTCTCTCATTCTCTCCTGGATACCTTTTCCTCTGTCAGTCTGTCCTCACAGCAGTGTATAAGCCATGCTGCTTCCTGGGATAGGACACATTTAGATTCAGTCCCCCAAGGCGTCTGCAGTGAGTCTCCATCTCTTTCATTGTAGTCTCAGAATGGGAATTTCTCCAGCTACGTAGGCAATGGCATAGACACCTCTCATTCAGCTCCAGCGCCCTTAAAGAGTTTGAGACTGGCTTGTCCATCTGGTCATCCCTAGAAGTACTTTGTAATTATCTTCTGGTTCTTAATAAATCTGGGTTTTCTAGAGATTTCTGCTGTAATTGGATCAGTCATTAATGTAGCCCAGATTTCTTGCAGGACTCTGCTGAGATTACATCTGTTCCAATACAGTGACCCAGTTAAAGCCAAGATACTTGTGTGACTATGAAAAAGGAAATCCGTTTGTTAAGTGTTCCAAATATTTTGATGTACAATATCACAATAAAAGAAATGTAGTTAGTGCTGAGAGCATCGTCCAGCCCCTGGGAACAGCAGATGGACATGCCGATGGCTTTCCAGCACTCCAGACATGGGCATAGGTACTGATAGGCACAAGGGGATTTATCCTTTCAATTTGCTTATTTGATGTTTTGTTCTGTCATTTTGATAGCTCATTAATGTTCTTTTGTAGGGGGGTTGTGAATTATTTGCTTTTAAAGCTGTATAATTCTGAAAGGTCTTTTTTGTATTCATTTCTAAGAAGAGTGTAAGTTCTTCCAGTCATTGATTAGTGACAAATGCCATCTTTTGAGAGGTTCTCTTGGTCTTTGGGATGTCTGTTTTGAAGGTCACTTGCATTTATTAAAGGATTGCAACAGTACACCTGAATATTTAATGAATCGACAGTATTGTTTCTAGCTTTTGCAATGCTTTTACACAGGGAAAAAAAGGTAACAAATATTTTTAAAATGCTATCGGGAAAGCTGTGTATCCCCCTAATATTATGTAGTCATACGTCAAGTTAGATTTTTTCTGTCACATCTGTATTACATAATACAGGAAAAAAAATAAAAATTTGAGGTGGCATATATGCACATTACGGGAATCCAGTCTTCACACTGAGTGTCGGCTATATGCTGTTGTTCAAGTTTTACGTATAGACCTCTGGTAGCAGCTCCAGCATATAAGGTGAAAACACAAAACCAAAGAGCAACAAAGAATAGCCAGAGGGCCTTGCAATAAAATTGCATAGATGAATCACTGGATTCCCTTGAATAAGTGCCATGTTACACATCTGGGGCCCCTTTCTTTGGCCTGAGTTGCTGAGAAGTGTCATTCTCTCTGTAATCGGTGTAAGGCAGGATTTGGTGCATCATAAAAAGCACAAGTCTCTTGGTGTTCCTTGTTGAGGGCTCTTCCTGCATATGGCAGGTGTCTGTTGTTCAACAACAAAGGTCTTGGATTCAGTCTGCACTGATGATCTGTGTTGAGGTCTGTTATCTTTGCACTGCCTCACCCTGTGGGAATGGACTTTCAAAGAGAAGGTCCTTCACACTGTGGGATTATCAAATCCAGGTCATCTGTAAAAGACCTGGTCTGTGACAGAAACTTTTCAATATGTTGTTACAATAAAACGTGCCTTGGTAGGAGACATTTTAGAAATGCTGCTTGCCAGAATACGATAGAGTAAAATTTAAACTTTCCTTGTACTCCCAGCTCTGTGAAAACTGAACTGTGCTTCTGGGAGTGTATGAATTTCATTCATATACTGTTTGCCTTAAATACTGACTTGAAATATTTGGCTGTTTTGTAGACCGATTTAGGTTATAGAATCATTAGAGGTTGCTATTTTAGGGAAATGAAGTTCATTTGTTTACAAGAGGCCTGTTCAAAGAAGGATGTGTGGTTCCAGTGTGGCCTTTCCCATAGATTAGCCACAGTAGGGTATGTGTATTGGGGCAGCCAAAATACAAGTAGACAATTAGCTTTTCTACCAGAGACTAGTTTTGTTAACATTCCTTTGATTTGACAGCTGGAATAGATGAATGTCATTACTGACCTTTTCAATTTTACAGCTTCTTCACTTTCATAATTCCAACTCCTGCAGCTGCAGCATGGAAATGAACTTTAATAATGTTCCCCAAACTCTTGAAAATGCATTACTTAACAGTTACATTTTACAGTACTCTAAACAATATGAACCTTCCATATCACTGTTTTTAAAACCATAGACTAAATGCAATTAGCATCAGCAATTATGTGGTGGATGTTTCTTGGCTGTTTTTGTGGAGCAGATCTGAATAATAAGATGTTAAGTATCCACATTTCATTGTGATTTATGACGATGGAAAAAAAATTATTCTGCCCTGAGTTGTAATTATTGCTGGAAGATATTCTCTAGGTTCTGCTATTAATGCCTTTCATTTAATGTTATAGGGTCAAATACTGTTCACTCTATTGGTGTGAATAATTCTACTGAAGCTAATGTAAGTATATAGAAGAGCCCAAAACAATTATACAGTGCAAATTGGAGAGGTATGATTGTTTAAGCTGTGGTATTCCACTGAAATCAAAGTGATGACATGATGTTGTTTTAGATAAGAAGAACAGCAGTCTCAATTTACTTAATCACAATCTGTGTTTATATTAATTAAATTCAAGTTAAAAAAATAAAGGGTTAGAGGAGGTACCATCACTATAGAGAATGTGAGATTAAGTCGCTTTAAGTTAAAACTATTATTACAGGGTTTTTTGGTATTATAAACAAAGTAAGACTAATCCAGGTTTAACTATCCAGATCAGGTAAAGCTATGGGATTAAAAACTGGGAAGCAAGGTGCAGCTGCACAGAGTAGCAAAGCTAGCCTGAGAAACAACAGGAATTCAAACAGATAGTGATGTTACTTGATGGGCTCTAGGTGTGACTAGGGCCCATTAGCTATGGTGGCTGCAAGGCTTGCCAAGATGCTCACCAGCAATGTCCTCTTGCTCCTCCTCCTGCCAGATAGCCTGGCAAGGTCCACAGTGTATTAACCACTTTTTAATATATTCTTACAGTCCTTTTGAAAGGCTCATTTCAAAGCTCTCATGTAGCTAATGGGTTGAGCCTCTTCCAAGAGTTCAGATATGCTGATGAGACTAATTTATTAAATAACTGCCCATCACTTAGTTGCTGATACTCTGATGTGTTTGTGGCACTGGAAGAGAGAGCTGCCTATGAAAATGTACACAGTGCATGGAAATGGTTTCTCTTTGCATATTTTTAGATTATTATATTTGTCCACCCTAGATAATTCAGCATCATTTCCCTGTCACACAAATACAGTCTTTCTCCCTTCAGGCTGGTCAGGCAAAGGTGACAGGTTTTGCCACCATGACATTACCTCCTTCCTTACGAATGGAACTTAAGCCTGCCTGTGACTAATTAGTTGTCTGTCTGGGAATTAATCTGTCAGTGCTCACACAAGCTTCTGCTCCCACAGAAAAAGTAAAATAATTTCACCTCAAATTTTACAAATTAACAAAAAAACCCCACAAATAAAATACACATTCATATTTATGAAAGAGCAAAAACCATGGCAGAATATACAGGATAGTGCTAAGCTTGGAGTGTCGTCAAGTGGCAGGAGACGTCACCTCCCTTCAACAGAGCTGAACTGAGTCCCATTTCTGATGTCTTGTGTTCCAGTGGCTGGGGAAAGCTTAGGAATGAGTGGCTTTTTGGGGAAAGGCCAGAAAGGAGTTTTTCTGAAACGTCTCATGCAGGGAGCAGATGACCCTTGGCATGGAAGTGAGTGGCAGAGGCACCAGGAAGGAGTCCAGGCACTGCAACCTGGCTTGGCTGACAAGTTATGCTGGCTGCTCCAGTTTCAAGTAACAAATGTTTTGTCCCTGGACAAAGGACACAAGTAATGCCAAGCCTGGGAGATTCCTTTGCAGAACTGGCTGGCCACTTGGGTTGCTAGCGTGCTTTGGCTTTAACAGGCCTGGGAGGTTCCAAGCAAGCTTGCTCACAGAAGTGCTCAAAAGAAACAATGAGCTGTTGGCTGTCACCGTACATGCACACATGGGTAGTGGCTTACAGGAGCTGCCTTTGGGACAATAACAAGGAGCCCCACATGCAAAGCTCTAATGTGAGAAGTGCCCCACGTAGGGCAACTGTCACACAGCTGCGTTGCTTTAAGGCGTGATTAGAATGGCCTGAGCAAGGTGGGACCTTTCTGTCTGGTTAATGAACCCACACTTGAAAATCAGATGTGCTATTATGATGAAGGCCACACTTGTGTTGCAATGATACTAGTGTATAGTCAACAACTTTATAGCTCTTAAGGATATAAAACAATATTAGAGGCAATACTTTAAAGATATGAGAAGTTATTCTTCTTGTAGCCTATGTTTCTCAAGTGTTTGCCTACACAGTGCTTCTGGCTGCTTATAAAGAAAGCTCTGATTTCTTCATAGACAGTTGTCCAAGAAACCTGAAGGGTGCTCTTTAACACTTTTCAGTGGCATGGATCTGTCTTGCTTTTCAGGTTTTTTCAGTGAGCAAGCTGGTCAAAATTTATCGATTTGAAAATAAAATGTGAAAGTTTTGACTGTTGGTGGAGAAAAAAATATAAATCATATCTCCATTACATTTCCCCCCTGTGTTTAACTCATTCTAGTACTGCTTAAACTATTTAAAATAACCATATTTTGACTGTTGAATTAGGATAAAAAGTAAGAAAAATGGAAAAGTTTTTGTCATGTCTTTTTGCAACCCATAGTCTGTGGTTACCATCAGTGATAGAGGGACACAGAATAATTCTTAATTATCTGCACAAAGACTTGGTAGTTGCTAATCTCTAAGGTGAACAACATCCAAATTCTTGAATCTACTAAAATAAATCCTTCTTCAGTTTGGAGGTTTGGTGTTTTTTGTTGTTGGGCTTTTATTTTTTTTTTTTCAACTTAGTTGAATTAGTAATTTGAAAACAAATAGGGCAATGCATCTTGAGCATAGCCCTATGGTTTCCTTAGTCAAATTGTTAGACAGGCTGTCTGCTATTTACTACATGACTGAGCAGCCTAGGCTGTGACTCTATGCACCCAATGTTGGAGTCTAAATTATATGTATTTTTACGTTTGGTTTTTTTTTTTTTTTTGCGTGGTAGGCTAATGAGTAATACTCCAGAACTGTCTTCCAGGTTCTTGGAATGTAATGATTGCAAGGCTACAGTGGAAATATCTCAGTTTCCTAAGGATGGACCTTGTTTGGGCCCATTCAGCTGAAACAGCAGCCAATGTCTGTCCAGATGCAGCAGCACTAGTAAATAAAACAAAATAGAGAGCAGCAGTACTTTATTGCTCATTTTTGCTTGTTGTAGACTTGTCTCAAAGACAGCAGAAGGAAATGGGAAAGAAGGGAAACTGCCAAAGTCACATCTGTACCTAACTGTGTCTAACATTATGTTTTATGTCAAATCATTATCAGACCCAGGAAAAAATACACTGGTGTTTAGTGCCAGCTGTCTGCTTATTACAGCAACGGAACTGGGAGGAGATACCAGGGGCAAGGCAATCATTAAAGAGATATGTTACCTCTGTATTATTGACACTTTTAGGTACTAGTAGTGTTGCTTTGGGATGGTGGGCAGGAGGCAGCATGGTGTGGAGCTGTGAGGTGCATGGTAATGACTTGGCCATGCAGCTGAGCTGTGACAGCAGAGCTTGCTGCCGGTCCACTTTCCAGGAGGCAAAGGGCAGCAGGAGTGCTTTGGAAGAGCATCCAGTGCAGTTGCTCAGGACTAGCCCTGGCAGTGGGCATCCCAGTACTGCCTTCTGTTTGCTTCAGTAATGAAATTTGTTGACTTAGAAGTTTGATCAATATTTAATGTGAGCGATGGCGTGGTGATGCTGATTTCAAAAAGAAGTGAATGTACACTGTTATCTCCGTGCTTTTCGCAGGTATGAATGATGGCAGGTTTCAGTTTTACAGTGAGTTACTCTGGGAAAAGACGTGTTCAGCCCAGGATGCAGCCCATGGTGTGAGGTGTGCTCTGGAAACACAAAATAATAACAGCTTACGTTAATAGCATAAGCCATTGATTACATGTGCTTTGATGTGAGGAACAACACTGCCAATTGAACTCGTAGCTGTAGGCATGGACTGATTCACTGCATGATCATTTTTAGGCAAGCAGCTTCAGAGTCATGGGCCTATAATTGCTTCATATTCCTGTTATTGATCTCTTATGTCAAAATAATTGAACTTTGTGGCTGACTTCTGATGCTTATTGAGAAGTCATGTAATTACTTCCAACCAGCTGTGAGTCAATATAAGTTTAGCACATACCACTAGTCAGAGTGCTTGATATATAAATTTCCTGCCAGATAAATACAAGACCTACAGTTTATTAATAAATCTAGGAGTCCGAGTGCACAGTCCTAAGTTACATAATTACATCACATACTATTTGTAGTACCTGGAATATCTGCTATGCATTTGTATGTGAAATATACCTAACTCAGCCCCAACCCTACAAGCTGTGGAGACTGTTGTGTCTGCAGAGAGTCACAGCAGGGTCTGCACCAATGCAGCTGTCTGACACACAGAACAGGGATCAAGGTCTTGTTGGCCAAGCAAACACTATGAAGCACTGGGAGCCATCATGTTTTATTGTGCTGAGGCTGACTGAGACATATCCTATAAAACACCAGAAACTCTTCCCTTTCCATCTGAAGTTCACACTGGTCTTGAAAATCCTGTCCTGTATATCATTTTGGTTTTTTTCACTTTGCCTTTACTCTTTCATTTATACCAATGAATTGTCTGGAGCCTTATTTACAAAACTCTGTATCCAGGACACAGATGACCTTGTTCTCCTTCAGAGAGGGTCTTCAGGGTAGACATACACAAAGAATCAGAGTGATTGGTGTTGGAAGGGACCTTTAAAGACCATCTAGTTCCAACCCCCCTGCCACAGGCAGGGACAACTTCCCCTAGACCAGGTTGCCTAAAGCTCTATGAACAATTCCAGGGAGGGCACTTCCACAACTTCTCTGAGTAACCTGTCCTAATGTCTCGCCACCCTCACAGGGAAGAATTTCTTCCTTTAATCTAAACCTACCCTCTTTCAGTTTGAACCCAATATGTCTTGTCTTATCACTACATGCCCTTATAAAAAGTCCTTCTCCAGGTTTCTGATAGGCCCCCTTTAGGTACTGGAAGGATGTTGTAAGGTGTCCCTGGAGCCTTTGCTTCTCCAGGCTGAGCAACTCCAGCTCTGTCAGCCTGTCCTCATAGGAGAGGTGTTCCAGCCCTCTGATCATCTTTAAGGCCCTTCTCTAGACTCATTCCAACAGGTCCATGTCCTTCTCATGCTGGGGACCCCAGAGCTGAATGCGGTATTCCAGGTGGGACCTCACAAGAGCGGAGTGGAGGGGGAGAAACCCCTCCCTCAACCTGCTGGCCATGCTTCTCTTGTTGCAGCCCAGGATGTGATTTGCTTTCTGGGCTGCAAGCACACAGTGCCAGGTCACGTTGAGCTTTTTGCCAACCAATGGCCTCAAGTCCTTCTCTTCAGGGCTGCTCTCAATCCATTCTCTGCCCAGCCTACACTACACATGTAGCCTCTTCTTCAAAAAGCTCATAATTCTGTAATGTCACAAAACCCTAAAATTTTTGTTGGCTACAGGATGATGACAAATAAACGATTGCAATCCTTTTGAACAAGCAGTTTAAAAATCCTCCCTGATAACCTGAAAGTCTTGTCTAGAATGACTTAAGTTGAGAATTTTCACGCCCCACTGCTGATGGTCAATAGACTATACAGTGTATGTGCACACACACAGAGCTGGCAAGGTACTTAAGTGATAAAAAATGTTTTATGTGAAGGTAATGACTTCGTGTTGCCTAGTTGAATAGCTTGAGCTGTCAATTGCTAGATCAAATCCTACCTGAGAAAGCGCATTAGCTTTACTAAGCGCATTAGCTTTACTGTGTCTTGTTTCCCATGTAATCACTGTGCTGCTAGTACTGGTTTTATTCACTCCTGCATTTCTTTAAATATTGTTTTAGTAATTCTCTTTCCTTGAGGGGAAGGAAGCATTAATCAGCTAGTGCATTTAGTGCCTGCTTACGTTAATATCTAGACAATGCAGTGATTTAGAATTCTTTACACCTTTTTGCAGGTTTTTCATTATATTTCTTAGTGTCTTGAGGATGCCTTTCCTCGTGACACTTTACAATAAACCTCTGCAAAATGAATAGCTTTCATTATGAAATCAATGATGTTCCTTCTAAACTTCAGGGGCAATGTCAAAGAAAAGCTACTATAATTGCTAATGCTGAGCACATTTTTTATGACCAGACTCTACTTCCCAGATGTCACAGCAATACAGTCATCACCTTCCTCAGCACTTCTGCCCTCCCTTGTCACCATGGTTCTCTTTCTCAGGGAAGTGATTGTTAGCCATGTCTTTTTTTTTTTGTTCTTATGCTTTTACTGTGTTTTCTATTTGAATTCAGCGTTAAATGTACCCTTTTCAGCAGAAATGGTCTAAAGTTTACATGTGTGACTCTGTATAGCAGGAACCCCTGGCCACTGCCTCTCCTAGAGCGTGATTACAAGGATGAATTTTAATTCTGAAGCACAAGAAGTAGTTACTAAAAACTTGGTGTATGAATTTTAATTCCAGATTTATTTTTTTTTCCAGGAAGACCTGCCATGTAGACACAGAACACTGCTTGTGGCCAGCCCAGTCTATACTCTACTCTCTGAGTACTGTCTTAGGTGTCAAACATTTTAATCTGAAGCACGGTCCATAATTGCATTTTTAAGAAGCCAAATCCAGTGTGCTTGCAAAGACTAGCCCCAGAGGAGCTTGCGGCTTGCACTGGTTTGGTCCAGATGTGAGTGTGTTTTTCAGTTTGATCTCCAACCCAAGACTTACGTACCTCTGGGGCCCAGAGGAAATGGCTGGAGAGAGGAATTCCCAGGACTGCTGCATTGGCCATGGGCATGTAAGTAAGTTCCTCAAAATTCTTTTAAGATTAAATTAGGCACGTTCATTGTTTCTGCATGTGGATCTTTGTTCTTATGTGTTTACGTATACCAGCAACATAAGTAATGTGGGCTAGTAGGTTTGGTAAAAGGCTCAGAAACTAAGAGGTGCAAGTACTCAGCAGCTGCTCATTAAATGCAGATAGTGTGGTTGTTCCACTTTTCAAGGTCTTACCAAGCTACAAAACTGCATCAACCTGTCTCTGTCTCATAGAGAGACATGGTTTCTTTTACTTCCATTTTTTTTTTTTTTAAGGTAATATTACATTAAACTCTGTTCACAGGAGAATGCAAATAAAATCCGAAAAGTTTACCAGCATTTTGATATTCTCTTAACTAAAAGCAGTTTAACATGTTCTTCCTTTATTAGTACAGAAATAGACATCTGACTCACTCATTTGTTTGCCCTCTTTGAGGCTGTTGAAATGTAAAAGAGATGAGTTAGCAGCCCCTGGCAGTGGGGGCTATAATGGAGATGTTGACAGACTTATTTATAGCTTGGTCATGCTACCAGGCATTACAATTACATTTCACTCGGGGAAGTTACTTGGACTTCTTTAAGTAACAGCTGTAGTTAAAGCAGCTCTTTAAAGCTTGTCTTAATACCGTACATGTTTAGATGATTGAATATTTGTCATAACCAGGATACCGTACCAGTGGTTAACCTGATGCTCTGTTTTACATCAAAGGTATACAATTGTCTTATCTCATTCCATGCCTTAATTACTTCAAATGTACTGACAAGAACAACTGACCAATTAATAGTACTTTTTCTCATCTTATCTCATTTGTTATCCATGATGCTCTTCCATGTTGTAATTACTTTTCAATTTTTCATGACTCAAAATAGAAGACGTACATAATGAATACAAATAGCAAATTGATTAAATGTAACATGCATTGTAGCACCAGTGAGATTGTCATTTGTTATTAATGAGGGAGATTTGTCAAGTTATTGTCAGAAGGCTTGTGACGCACAGCAATCCAAACCTAATAGCTGTAAAGCTGTAGCCGACCTTCAGCTGTTTAATTGTCATGCAACACAAACAGGAAGGTACATGTGACTTTCAAGGTAATTTCGTATTTCTCTGTTTTGGTGAGATCTTAACATTTTGGGGCTTAATAGCAAACCATGCAAGTCAGATTAACTGGGAATATTCCAATAAATAGCCTGATATTGTAAGGCCCCAAATTTCAAAGCCA
Organism: Merops nubicus; assembly: GCF_000691845.1. Classification (NCBI taxonomy): domain Eukaryota; kingdom Metazoa; phylum Chordata; class Aves; order Coraciiformes; family Meropidae; genus Merops; species Merops nubicus. The sequence goes on along the minus strand of NW_008625401.1, from coordinate 12,683 downwards.
AAGCTATTTAGTAGGAGCCAAAATGCCAATTTTCACAAGGTTGGAACTAAGCGAGGCCTTTGCCTGCACCAGTCCACCCAGCAGCTCAGTAGTCAGGGAGTTCATGCAAGAAATGCAGGAACCTGCTGTTCAGATGTGTCTGCCAGATTTAAGCAGATACACAAAAAGACACCTTTTGCATCCTTACTAAGTTACCAGCCATCAGGCAACTGACTGCTCCAGAGTCTTGTTCAGTTGTTCCTGATCAAACTGGTTCATTCCACCGAAAGATGGTCTTCTCTATACTGGAGGAAAGTATTTGCTGAGTTGGTGGGTTTGAGAGATTTCTTCCTTGCCAATGTTTGACAAGAATTTTGATATCCAAAAACCCTTTGTAAATGAGGAAGGTTTTCTTCATTGTATCGCAGAGGAAGAGCCAGGGAAGGCTCAAAAATTAAAATGGCAGCACAGGAAATTATTTCCCAACCTTGAGCCCTAATATCCAAATAGCTGAATCCTTGTCCCCCACATGCAGCTCTCTCAATTTGTGTGGATTAACAAGGGATTTTTTTTCTAAAATCAGAGCCCTGATAATATTTTATTTCTTTGCTGATACACAGTGTTTTTGCTGTATTAACTGCAAAAATGCATTGACTTCACCAGGTGAAGGTCTGCCTCCTGGCCAGTTTGTTCTAGCTGAGGACCATACTCAATGGAAAACTACACAAACCAGTTTTCCTCTCAAGTTACATGTTGCAGTGTGAACTTCAGTATTATTTACCTGAGTTTAACAAATTAACTGAAAATTAAATGTTGTTCCAGCTTCTGCTTTCATAAGTGAATGTAGGGATTTTACAGGCATTATATAAAACAAGAATTTTGATCATAAAGCCTTTGAAGAACTAAATAAAAACATGCAGCTGTTACATATCTCAAGGTGAGGAGAATCTTTGAAATTTACTCTGAAATTACAGACTTTAATCTGCATAATTTATACACTGGGTATTCATAAAAAGGATTACAATTGAAACTCACCTGTCATCAAAAGTAAAAGGATGGAAACAATGGCTAAGACTGAGGCAGGGAAACAGTGTTATGGATGTTATTTCCTAAACATTTTCTAAGGAACAGTTTCTACCACGTACTGAGGAAATGAAGGAAAAGTGACAAAGCAACAATAATTTCCAAGTAATAGTTCTTTTTTTCTTTTCATTATCTGTTCTGTCTGCCCTCAGATCTCCTGCATTGTTCAGATTTCAAAATATTTCCTGCTGCAAAAGGCAAGGAAGAGACTTTCTGACCAGGCAAGGAGGAGAGCTCAACTCCCCCAGTGCAGCTCTCAGCCAGGGCAGCCCTGTGTCTGCTGCTACAGGCTGGTACTGAGCAGCCAGCTTGGGTGTGTTCACTGATGATGGATATTTTTGCCAGGCTCAGAACTTGGTTTGAATAAACTATGATTTTCAAATAATAAGCTGGACTTTCCCCATTCTGTGTATTTTCTTCACCTGCCTCCTAACCTCACTGGAGGGACGGGACTGCAACTTCTTGCCTTCAGAAACACGTCTGACTCATCAGGGTATTTCTCCTTTCCCCTGCTACCACCAGAAGTAATCTCAGAACCTCCCATTTTATCTCCAGAAGGGACCATATTGCTAAACAGAAGTCCTGGGCAGCATTCATGCATTTCTTCTGGAAACACAGAAAGCTTGTGTCAATTCCTGCTCATTCACAGACTTGTGCCAGCTTGTCGTGGACAATTATTGATGAAAAATTTAACAGAAGAAACCTGACAGGATTGGTCTCTTGGTACTACAACAATATAAATATTTAATGATGACAAGATGATACTTTTCTATTAACACAGCTGGCATTCTGCACTTAAGCACAATGGGATAATAGTTTTCTTTATGACTATGCACCCAGTAAAATACTTATGTAATAGGTGGACGGTCCAAAGCTCAGGAGGACAGTGCAGAAGAAGCAATATTGATCTTATGACTAAAGTGGCAGAAATCTCTAGTGATTTTCCCATGAAATACTGCTATTTGTGGAGTCTGAATGAATTTCAGAATTGTGGACTCTTGAGCTAGGATTTCTGTGTATGCTTGCCCGCATCCATTGTGCGTCCAAGTGTGTGCCATAGACTTGCTGGAACTACAATGCCATGTCCCCAGAACTCACAGAGATTCCAGGTGCTTGTTCAAGGTGTGTTATGAACAGATGAGTGACTACTGTAGCTATATGCCTTAATAAATTCTCCTTTCATGATGAATCTGGCTGAATTTTGAAATTTTGTGCTGTTAACACTTAAGTCCATGAGTTTTTCCACTGATGCTGTGGGAGACTCTGTGGAGCAGGGTATAGATTGCTACTAATAAAAAAATCATAATCTCCCCTAAAAATTACTGGAGGAAGCAAAATATTGAACTTTACCACCCTCTGTCTTCCATTTATTCACTTTTTCTCATGTATAAAGTCATGTGGTTAGGGACCGTTTGAGCTGAGGGAGAAGTAATACAGTTATACCTTTTAAAAATCTGATTTACCTAACAAACCTGGTTTTCCCTAGTCTCCTGAAGTATTTTTGGAACATAAACATTAGAAACTGGACTTAGTTCATAACTGGAAAATTGTTTAAAGATTTTTTTTCTTCCTCTTAGCCCTTTACTCTGTATTTGAATTGATGTAAATAACAAAACCAAGCCAACAATATTTAACAGTCTGATCAAAAGTACTGCTTCTTCACTGCTAGTATTTTTACTTCTTTGTTCAATAACTCATAATGCCACACACCATCCAGTTCAAGGTAAGTTAGAGCAGAGTTACTTATTTATCCAGTTAAATAAAGTTCTTGTCTACACTCAGGACTGAAAACTGTATGCCCCTCAGTCAACTGGGGGTGAACACTGGGCAGTGTGGACAAAACTGTTCTCAATCATGTGCATGGTGACACTAGACTGGTTCAACTTGTAAAAACAGATGGTACAGTGTATAGGTAGGTTCATACTCCTCGTACGTTACCTGCTACTTACTGCCTCTGAGCTGCTTTTCGTATGTGCAAATGTAAAAGGAATCCTTCCCTGTCTTTCTTTTCAACTTACAGAAATATTCTAATTAGTTTTTTCGGGTCAAAAAAGAAGGGGAAGAAATTTGGAGCAGGGGAAATGTGTGTCTGTTCACTTTGCAGTAGTTCTGTCAAAGAAATATATTCTACTTTTAATACACAGCATTTGGAAAGTGAAGTCCCTTTTAAAATGCTTCAGAACTCATGCCCTTTTTAATTGCCTGGAATTCATGGTGGCTGTGTGAGAAAGCCATAAACATATACAATCATAAAAACACATTTAGACAACCCAAACAGAATCAATGCCATATTATTTTAGTTTATTATTCCTAGCGGAGTACAGATTGGTCTTCCTACTTTGATATTTATTTATACCAAGGAACTACAAGCACATAAATGCCACTCTTGGGATAATCCTAATGCTGGGGCCGAAAAGAATACACATTGCATCTGTCTCATTTGCAGTAGAATGAAGGAGTGTTTAGGTGTAATCCTGCTAACGAAGGACAAAGTTGAAGGTCAGATGTCTCCAGAATGAATGTGTCACCATGAAGCTGAAAGAACCATACTTCTGCATTAAAAAGTTTTCTTAAAACACCAAATAACTAAGATGGGAAAAAAGGAAAATGTAGCTCTTTGGTTTTATTATTCCTTTCTCTTCGAAGCCACTCAAGGATTCTGTTCAAGACTTTAGTGCTCATATGAAAAATTAATGATGCCTTTTTGCTAGACAGAAAGCCTTCTTATTTTGCACATGATTAACAAAGAAAACTCAATGCAGAAGTGAGATACTCAGCAGGGGGTGGTTCTCTCAGAGGCCAGCTCACAGCTTCACACCAAAACATTTATTGACATGGGAAAATACCCACTTTTATCCAAAGACAATAAACAGATAGGATATGTACAGGGCTGTACATATCGAATAACAAGGAACAGAGTCTCAACAAACGAAAATGTCAAGCACACCAAACAAAGAGCCTGGCAGCAGGCTGACCCTGCGCCGTGCCTGGGGGCTCTCCTGAGCCTGCTGCGGCGCCAAGCGCAATGTTAGTCTTTCGCTAGTTATTGTCAGGAAGTGGATTATCAGCTGAAGGGCTGGAGGGTGACTTCAGACAGTCTGCCTGTAGCGGAAGAAAAGCCAAGGACAAGTAGGCAGTGTATCATATATATATATAAGCCAGATCTGTACTCTGTTCCCATATTAATTTGATTTGCTGTTACTTGCCTACAAAGATCTCATTTTTGGGGGTCTGGGTACTTTTCCCACAGGTCTTTTCCCACATGTAAAATCACAGAGTAAGCTCACATGAGCTTGTTGAACTGAAAGCACCCTGGTTTAACCCTGTCATTCCTGTGCATACCTCTCAATTTTTATACCTTTTTCTAGTCTATTCAGCCAACTCTACATTTTCTGGGATTGAGAAGGACCACCTGTTACCCACACATTCAAGATGAAAGCCACACCAAAAAGGTATATATTTTACAATCCACAGTGGAAGTACAATGAGTTTTACTTATTTTAAGCTTAATAAAAGATAAACTTCTGTTACTAATGTATATTTATGATCTGTCCCCAGATACAGGAGGCTTTATAAACATCTGTTAAATACAACAATGCACTACAAATTGCTGAGTGGGGTTATAAATCTCAGGTCAAACTTAGGGTTTCAGGTGGTCACCCTGGACCAACTGGACCAGAAAGCTTTCTTTCCTTTCCTTTTCTTGTTGTACTGGTAAATAGAGAATGATTCCCCCACCATCCTCCGCTAAGTACTGGCATTATGAACTACAGCCTCTGTTTGTTGGTTCAGAAAGGAGTTATGTTAGTTTTTGAAGTACTATGCATAAGTATGCATGAAAGGTGCACAATTAGTCTTAGGCAGAAGTCTTCCATGTAGAAACTTAATTTGCTTAAAACTTTATTCCCATAGACAGCAAGGATGAAGGAAAGTTTCCTATGCCATCTGGAGTGACTCTTGCTTTTGAGGTACAGAAATCTGAAGAATTTTAAAGTTGGAAAGAATTGGTCTTTTACATGAAGACACAAGGCAGGGTTTATGAGTGATCATTTCTAAAGGATAGGGCATCAGTTATGCTAGATATAAAAAGACATGAAGCCACAAATAGAGCACCTGATAACAGCACTTTACGAGTTTTTCTAAAAAGCTTCATATTCAGTCTGATTTGGTTACAGTTTGTCTGACTGAGCAATTCTTTTGAAGTTATCTACAGTGGTGGCACTGAAATGCAGCAACTAGTGTACAATTATAGGACCAGGCTGGCAGAATGATTGAACTGGCCAACTGCCATTTTCACAGCAATTATTTTTTTTCTTGGGAATTTTTAGATCAGATCCCTGCAGGAACAGATTGAGTGAAGTTTTGTATATTGTTATTATGAATGTTTTGATATTGCAGTAATGATTTTCTGATATTTAATAATAAAGCCTTGAAATGATAGCAGTGGAAGGCTCAGAGTAGCTTTCATAATCTATTGATTTTGTGTTTTTTTTTTTCATGAATTTTTTTTCTTTGCTACAATTGGTTACTTGTTTTTTTAATTCTTTTTGTGGAGATTTCTGTCATTGCTTTTGCCTACCACACAGTGTTGCTACATATGAAGTATGTACAAAAAATGTGCTTACAATATGCTGTTAAGTGCTACTGACCAAACAGAAAGCAGCACAGCCTGTTTGGTCCTGTATCACTAGACTCAGTGAGATATTTGCCTCGGCTACATTGAACAAAAAGGATCAGGCCCATCCAAGAACAGCTTTTGATACAGTGAGATTAAATTCCAGCGTGTAACACAAAATTTAGCCAGCCAGTCTAAATTCCTAAAGGTTTTAGGAATTAATATAATTTATGTCCCTAATTTGTAATCTCGCTAGAACGGGAATGGTATTGCCACATGTAATCTGCAAAACATCCTGACCGATTTGGTAGGGGAGGCAGAAAGTGTGACAGAATTGTGACCACAGCTGTGAAGCGCAGAAGCAGAGACGTGCCTGCAAGGGAGAGGTGCCCTCTGCTCCTAGGAGCCTCCCACTCACGGGCGCAGCCAGGTCTCACTGTGGCACCCTTGCCAGCCATGAAGCTGCTTCTACCCATGCTTGTCCAATCTTAGCTTCGTGCCAATCCGTGGCTGGTCTTGATTTGCCCATCAGCTGCTGCCAAGCAGATGGCATCGGCTGCGTTTTCCTCCCCTTTGCTCAGTGAGAGCTCTAATTTGTGTTTCCTTCTGCTCTCCAACAAAAAGTGTCCGTCAAGTGTTACAGGCGTGTATTTATTCTTGAGACTTACAATGCTCTTTTATTGTGGCTGAGATTGACTGACAGGCTCAAAAGTTCCTGCAAGGCAATATGAGAGGAAAATAAGGACAGACAGACAGACAGCAATGGCACGACCCTCATTTCCTTAGGAAACCAAGCTAAAAATGAAAATGTAACCTCAGACCTTTTGCTGAGGGCTTCTCCTTTGAAAGCCAGGATAAGAACAGATACGTTCCAGATCCAAAAAGACATGTCAAGATTACTGTATTCTTGTGACGAGATATAAAAAGCGTCAAGAAAATAAACTAATTCTGAATAGCTCTTAAGTCCTCTTAAAACATCATTATTATTACAATTATTAATAATAATTTTATTGTTTTTACTTTTCAAAGGAAAAAACGGTCCCATGGTACATTTAAAACCAGTGAGAGCTGCCTGGGGGACAGAGTGGAGAGGACCTCCCGCACCCCTGCTCCCCGCTCAAGGGACAGACTGAGGAATGGGCTGCAACGCAAGCAAAACCAGCCGAGGGAGGAGGCTGGCATCAGTGTCCCTTCCCCAGGTCAGGTCTGCACACAGCAGAGCAGTTTTCGATTTCTGCCTCCTGTGACAAAAGGGAGGTGAGGTGTGTGGAGCCAGCTTACAAGAGGAAAGCCGCGTGTCCTCCCCAGGTTGTGCTCGCCTACGTGCTGTAGTCGCTCACAGGCAATTTGTAACCATTTAGGTGGGTGTTCTGTATCTACATGACTAGACTTTAAAGCTTTATTGAAGCTCTTCAGTCAGTTCACTAGTGACCTTGAGAGATACTGCCACATGTGTTGGCAATTGTGTAGTTGATGCATTTCCATATGAGGCACTAAACCCTTACATATTGGAAAAGTCATTTGGTCTGTTAGAACTTGTATGGAAAAATACAAATATTTCATAAGGACAAGTGGGCAGATTATTCTCAGGCTATTGATTCTACATTTTGGTCTGCTGAAAACCTGCTGCTAAATAGACCTCCCTACTGGAGAGACTGAGCAAAATGGCCATTACAGGGAGAGTCTCCAGGGATTTATTGATTGGACATGAGAACACTAATCATGAAATCGCAAAGATTGAGCATGCTGTTGCAACTACTATTTGCATAAAAAGGTAACACTTCAGTGTTGGGAGGCTAGATTTTTTTCGGAACATGAACAGCAACTGTCCCAGATCGAGTCATACCCCTTGCCATATCCAGGCTGCCAGTTCCTCAGGCTTCTGATTTTCCAGCATCTAGAGAACTGGGAAAACATGCACATAATGTTCTCTGTAAAAAGTCAGTTAGCAAATACATTTGCTACACTAAACATATGCTGAAAATGAAACTCTTCTCTTCAGCAAACATACAGAATATTGTATGTTTACTCTCTCGAGCATACTTGAAAACAGCATCAGTTTTGGATTTTGAAATGGCTAATTGATTTTCTTTTTGATTCTTATAATCAAGAAGTTAATTCAACTAATTTCAATTAATACTTGTAATCAAATTCTTGTAAACTTTCCTTCCTCCTGATGTGCTAATTTTGTCAACTTCAAGTACTCAAAACTCAAAAAGGAGGAGGCCCTTAAAATTTTGCGCAAGAGTAGACTGTTATGAATTTTACTCTTTCACAACAGTATTTGTTTCTTTCCCCATTTATCTTTCTGCGTTTTTTTTTTTTAATGTAGCTCATCAAAGATAGACTAAAAATGTAGATAGAAACTTTTTACAACTTCTTTTTTAAACAAGGCCAAATTTTGCACATATTTATGTAACTTCAAGCTTTATGACTTTAAGAAAACACATGAAACTAAAACATTCAGTATCAGACTAGGCAAAACTTACTAAATTGTTAATGTTTGCTACAGAATTTACCTGGATGAGATACTTAGCAATTTCCATGTCCTCTTCTAGCTTTGTCTCTAAGCTGGTAGAGTTATTAAGAAAAAACACCCACAAGTGCATTCATTGAGGGTGTAACTTGGAGAATAATGTCTACAGCCAGAAACCAAAATATGTTAACAGAAGGTCTACAAGCCCCAAACAAAAGCTTGCAATATATACAGTATTCAGACAACCAGCTGCCAGCGCCTCTGCACAGCATCCTCCGGTCCTACCGAGTGCTGCCAGGGGCTTGCAGTCCAGTCTTCCAGTTGTCCCTTTCCCCCATCTTTGCTGCAGTCCTATTTCTTTTAGATGAGGACAGGGAACTCTAGTTTAGGTGTGTAGGCCTGGCTCACAAGCCCCAAAAATCTGGGGATAATACTCACTGGGCTCTGAACTGGTCAAGAGCATGTAAGGTGTTTGTCAGAGGCACATCAAAGTTTGTCAGAGAAAGAGGCAGCTAGAGGATGGCTGTTCATTACAGATCATGTGTGGTCAGTCTTGGAGACCTTTATGTGCATCTTCTTAGGCACTTGCTAGTCCTCTGTTTCGTCAGCAGACCCCCAGGCATCTCCACTGGCAACCATAACAAGATAGTCAAAAGGTGTCTCTAAAGGGCAGGCAGTTAAACAACTCTGAATGGGCTTGAAGGACTTAGGTCCATATATTTAATCTGTCTTGTGGCATGCCTCCATTTTTTCTTAGCACTCTTTGGCCACACCAGCCACCTCATGAACATCAGAGTCCAAGATTTAGATTATAGGTACCCAGCCGGAAACCTAGACACCACAACAAAACATTCACTACTACTATTCAGAAGTATCTAGAAGTAAAGGCTGAGACAAATAATAATTTAGGTTTGTTTGTGCTAGGGGCTAGACTAAATGAAAGATCTAATCCGTACTTCATGCACAAGTGGATGCAAACTGCACCAATTCAGTACAGAACACAGAACTGCTGCAGTTGCCTGTGCTCCAGTACACTCAAGCATGTCAGAAGGCACTAGTTCTTCATGAATGTATGAAGACACTGGACATCACGTAGCTCCTGAAGTGCAGTACCATTTTGTTTGTTAAGGTAGAAGTGAGAGCAGACTCAGCTCTTCTACCTTAGATGCAACTCCCTCTGATTACCAGCTGATGGTTTTACCTAGTGCCTGCAGTCCTTGGTTCCTTGCAGATGGGATTCAGAAAAGTATCTCAAGCACCAGTCGCTCCATGTTCTTTACCAAATAGGGTCCTGAAAGACATCAGTCTCTTAAATGCCAGTTTGGCCCACTGAGGGAGTGGTGGATTTGCTCCACATCTGATGAGAGGACTCAAATTATCGGTTCAATGGGAGAATCTTTCTGTTGTAGGGATGAAAAGCTCAGAGGACCGCACTTATGCTCAGTGGTCTTGTAATTAAATGTTACACACTTGATGAGCATTGCATTGCAAGCTTCAAGGCTAATTTACATGTTACCACCAAAATGTCTTATTGTAGTTTGCTTGTAAAAATGCTGTAGAGGCATCACTGCATGTCATTGCAAATGGTTTGCATCAATGATGCTTGGGTGACTCTAAAAATTACTAAAAGCTGAACATAATTACTGCTAAAGAGCTCCATACAGAACCAATAATACTTGCTCTATAATAGCTGCTTTATGACTAACATGGCTTTCCTAATGTGACTGACAATGCTAGGATCACAAACAAGCAGCCTACCAGCAAATAAAGAATAGCTTTTTTTGGGAAACAAAGTCGTTTGATTCAATTGTAGTATTACACGCATAATTACAGTGCATGTTTCTCTTTCACGAGTTGCTTGTAATTCAAAACAGTAAGACGGAGTGGGAGGAAGGAGAGAATCATGAAAGTAGATAGGAGCTAGTTATAAGAATGGTGGTAGGTATGATGCCAGTATAAAGTATTTACTGGCACATTTCAATGCTTTATGTTGTAAAAGTTGCTTTCAGTGATTTGGGCCACGACTCACGCACTCTTTACACAACGGATGAGTGAAAAGAGAATAAGCTTCTCAGAACTCCAGGATCCATTTAGCACATACACCTTTATCAGTTTCTTGTTTTGAGGAGGTCATCCCACAAGTAACAATTCAATGCAGGCATATCAGATGGACTGAAAAGCCATTTCTTATAATTTACTATTTCTTTAACACTTATTTGTCTGACTTCAAAGCAATGCTAAAGCACTGCAACTGTTTATTGGAATATATTAATAATAATAGTTTTATTCACTGAATTCCAGCTCTTAGAAGAATAAATAACCTTGTGCAGATGCAGAAGAAAGGCAGAGAAATATCAGATGCCTTACCCCCAGTCTGCAGCAGGTGAGTGGAAGAATTAGAAACAGAACCTCTGGCCTCTGGCCTTTCTTCCAAATCATCTTTCCTGTGTTTGTGCCACAGTAAAATGATTTTGCATATGTCATGTCTTGGAAATATGAAAAATATATGCAATATGCAAAGCAGGCAGTTGGACTGCCTTTTGGAATATATCATCATTTATGAAAGGTGCATCTTGAAGCCTAAACAGATTGTGTGCAATTAATTCCAAACTGTCAAAGAGACTACAGCACTTTACTGCCAATTTGTAAATAAAACCTAGTATGCAAAAGGGCTTAGGCAAGTGAGGTGAGTTTCTGTGGATAAAGGAAAGGCAATGCAACACAGTTTTTACACTCCAGCCTTTAAGAATTTTGCTGACCCTGTAAGAAAATGTTGTGGTGCAGAGTCATTGAACACAGCTAGGCTTCTCTGTAGGCAAATATTTTACATAACGCAAATGAAGAACTTACCTGAAAAGCTAAAAGAATAAAAAAGTCATCAAGTGAAAAAAGAAAAAAAACGTGATTTTTAAAGAGTTAAAATCTTGGTAAATGTGTAAGCATTTTTGCACCCTGAATATGTGCTGAACAATGATGGTGAAGCCTGGATCATTCCAAATACAAGGGACTGCAAACAAAGCAGATTCCCTTTTTGTCCTGATTCTGACCCTCAAATGATCTTTCTTATAAATATGCTCATCCTGGTGGCTGGCCAATACCTGACTTGATTCCTTATCCAGCACAGTCTGGCTCCCTTTGTATGACTGCTGTTACCGTCCTATATGTCATTGTTCTTCTCCATAATATTCAATAAATACAATATGTTTGGTGCCACTGCTGATCTGCTGAGCCCGTCAGTGGCCAGCCCAGTGACTCAGGCTTGGTCTCAGCTTCAAAAGAAAAATGATGATGCTGGTCTTTCTAGGTTTGAACCCCTCTGGTGAACAGCATCACAAATGTAATACAGACCTTCAGTAATTACTGAAACAGCAGTTTGTCACAAGCTGCTGGCGGCACTGGTGGACAATCCGCTTGTGGGTATAGTTAAAGGAAGGAATATTTAAGAAAATATGATATTTGTGACAGGCTTAGCTTGGAAATTTTTCTTCAGGGGATGAAATATACACGTGGAGGCAGTGTAGATGAACTAGGTACTCATATTTGTGCAAAAATTACTCCAGTGCAAATGAGAATTTGGCCCACGTAGCAGCCACCACTACATGAAGTGCAATTAGTATATCCTCTGAAGTTCATGTACAGCAGCATTTTCCAAAACAAGCAGACGTAGCCCTTGAGGAATAGTAGAACTGCCTACATAACCCAGTCACCCTCCACACAGGTGCTATTAAAGGGGTCCTTCTGATGCTCAGTAAATAAAAAATCCCTTCTCTACTCCCCTGAGCCCTGTAGCAGTCTCAGCAGTTAGTGCGACATACAGACACTTCCCTGTGCTCTGTAAACCTGAGAAAAATGGAAAACTAAAAGTCTGCTGTTCATGTCAAGCAGTTCTCTTTATTCTTTTTCTCCCCATATCTTGTAGTACAAATGTGGTTCCAGAAATGACATAAAACATCTGAATCCACGGATGGCGAGGTAAATTCAAGGTTGAGAGAAGATGAAAGAAAAAAAAACGGTCTCTGAGCCTGATAGGCTTTGGATGGAGCTTTACAGGGAATCAGCACTCTAAAGGATGCAGTTGCAGGAAGGGGGGGACCTGCCCACACAGGGGAAGCACAGGCCCAGCTCACTGCAAAATCAGAAATCTGGAAGTGAGGAGGAAATATGCAGCCTGACCAAACGACATTTTTTTTTTTTTTTCCACAGCTTAATATTTAAACACTGTTGCTCCAATTAGTGAATTGAAGACATTTTGTTTTCTATGAGATACATTCTTTCCCCCCCAGATTAAGGTATTTCACTGCCTGGCAGGATTTTTTTCAAACTTGCACTTTGTCTAGGGACAGAAGGTTTCCTTCAGAAATCTTTGCTGAGTCTCTCCAGCCTTTATTAACTCAAACTTACAAAATGTAGGAGTCCGCATCCTCTTGCCTGTTAGTGTGTTGCACTGCTGGAGACTGCTGGGTTCCCCCCGAAACGTCTCTCCAGGCTGCAGCTATGGCTATTTTCCCTCTCGTGTCACTCAGGCGAGCG
>NW_008625400.1:0-46503 GCF_000691845.1 Merops nubicus | reverse complement strand
ATGTAATTTATGTATTTACAGCTTTCTATGAGCCTTAATCTTAAAAAGAAGGAGCTAGAGTCCAGTCAAATTAAGCACATGAGAGTAGGCTACCAGTCTGTAAAAAGGTATGCCTTTGTTTACTTCTGTATCAAAGACAAAGAGGATTCTTCATAATTATTTCATTATTGTCTTTGGAGTCAGACTGACTTTAGGGGATCAGCTATATCACTGAGGGCAAGTGTATTAAAAAAAAAAATCTGTATTCTGAATATTTAAATAGGGAATCATGTTTGTCAGATGTTACAATGAAATATGGTGCTTGTGAAACTACATAGCATAATGCCTGTTACTGACATATGCAAATATTTGTTCCTCCCCAATTTTTGTGTTGTTATTCTGCTTGCAGGATTGTTAACTTTCTAAAGGGATTAATATCTAAGAGATGAAGTTATTTTAGACTGTGGACATTAAACAATTTTCTAATGAAATTATTTACAATCATTCTTTTATACAGTTCTCTTATTTTCAGACTAAAATGGTCTATTTATATCTGCGTTAGAAATGAGTCTACACTGGAGTTTAACACAGTTTCAAAGCACATGCGTGAATGTATGAGAGTGCATCTATGTATTTAGATCTCCCTTTCTATGTGTATATATACACATTTTTATACACACATACCTATAGGCATTATGGTTTACTAATACCAGATCCTGAAGTATTGCAGTGCTAAGGCTATCTGTCACACTGTATTTTGTTTTCAGCTTTCTTGGAAGTGGTGTGAATGAGTATAAAAATTACATTTGAACTATAAAAATTACATTTGAACTGTTTATTCCCTATTTTCCCTATGTAATTTTATACCAGATTTTTTTTAACAGCACTTTTTAGTTGTTTGCCTGAAGTTTGTTTTTTTGTTTTTTTCTTTTTTTTATTTTGTATTCTTTCCTGGGGACAGCAAAAGAAAAAGACTAGAATTTATAATTAGCTGAGTGGGGTTTTATTTAAGAGGGGGGAAAAAAATCCCGTTATTCTGTACAGAAAGCAACATCTTGTGTAATATTTTTTACACAAAGCACTTTGAGGAGAGATAGTGGGAGTATATTTTTCCTAAGCCTTACAGAGTATTTTACATATTTATACATGCTTACATATACACATATGAACTCCATTTGCCATACTGTATATCTGGCTGATATTTGTCCTGAAGACATCTGTTGTATACCATGAAAAATAATTTTTTTAAATAATTAGTTACACTTTTTCTCTACTAGCATGTATAATTTTGTGTTGTGTTATAGTTATTTCTCGTAGAATCATAAGTTATTTTTGTCATTTCTTAAAATTCTTTTTTATGTAAAAGACAATTAAAAGGTGTATGTGCATGGTACAAAATAAAACTGGAAAATAAAAACTCAATGATATGACCAGTAGAATGTCTTATTGTGAGATGCTTTTAAAAAAAGACTGCTCCAGACATTGTCCTTCCCCATAAGACTACTAGTATTTGTATGGATTAGTATAACTAGAAACAGAAATAGAATTAAAATCTCAGAGCTTTCTTCTAAAAAGCACTTGGGGCAGAATTTTAAGTCTGGACTTAATTATCGTTACAGTGAGGCTAGAGATTATGGTAGAGATAAATGAATGCCTCAGTGTGTATTTACACCCTGGGTGGAGACACAAATAAAAGAAGAACATCTAATGACATTTTTGTGCTGTGATAATTTTTGTTGATGTCTTTGTTCGTGTGGTTCTACAATACAACATATAAAGGGGTTTTGCATTTCTATCTGGTTATGGTTTCTAACATATTCAAGCAATGAAATTATTTCAGTGCATTTAATGTAAGAAAGAGAACACCTATATTTTTACTATGCATTACACAAAATGGTAACAAAAGACAGAGGCAAAAGTTAATGCATGCTACTGTCCACATTGTCCAAAACACATCCTAAGAAAGCAACATGCTTAGGAAATAAAAAGTTGCCTTTTAACACACTCAAATTAGACTAGAAATCTAAAGACAAAATACGAAGAAATAAATAAATAAAGCGGGGGGGGGGAAATGTAAAGTTTGCAAAGAGACCTTTGAAAATAGTGGTCCAAATTCATTTTGCTATGAAATTATTAGCAAGGTTGGCTCTCAGTCAGCCATTAGCAGAACAAAAACTAGTAAGCCCAAGTTCTCTGACTTTTTATACATTTGAGCTTAGTGCAGCTTTACTAAAAATGAACTTTGCCCAGGGCGATTGGACACGATGATCTCTGGAGGTCCCTTCCAACCCCTAACATTCTGTGATTCTGTGATTTACACTGCATCTTAATTTGATGCAGGAACCTGAATTTTCTGAAATTATTGAATCCTGCAAACTAGCATGAAAAACTGAGAGTTGTTGAATTCAAGTGTTTCAAAATTTTTTTGATGGAGAGAGAGCCCTTAAACTGAAAAGTATACAAGTGCCCTATGCAATGGGGACTAGCATGGTTTGAAATACCTCAAAACTGTGTGCGTTTCTCTGGGTGCATGAGCTAGATCAGTTTTATAATATGTTGTGCAAACTCTCTATAGCAAAATTGTGAAGCACAGTAGAGAAATTGGGACAGCTATATTCTTCCAGAGAACATAATTTATAAATGAAAGTTGCCTGAACTTTTGATTCTATAAAGTGCTGTTGTTTGTTTTCCGTGTTTCAGAACAAAAGCCCATTTTGAACCGTCAGAATTTTTCACACAGTGGAAGTTCAGGGTGGGAGTGGATGGTTATTGTTTTGTTGCTTGTTTGTAGTCACAGGAGTTCTCCCATGTGCCTGTGCCAAAGCCACAGCCTGTTCCTGAATTTGTACCAACTCTGCCCTAATGTAAAACAGTTCAATAAAGCTCTGTTTGCTATACAGCTTATCTCCTCCAATAAAAGGGGAAAAAAACCAAACAGCATTTTTCAATTCTGAATACGAATCTATTCATGTTTACTGCACCTAATTACAAGATACTTTGCATTTGAGGTTAGAGTGACATCTATATGAAAAAACAGCTGTCCATTTTCTTAGGCCATGATCCTCAGGAAAATGCTTCTTTGTGTTCAGACTTGCCAGTTCCTTCTTTGGACCACTTTATCAACCCAAATGACATAAATGCATTTCGAATTACCAGATTTTTAAACGTAGTCTGTAAATCACTGTATATAAGCCTCCTCAGCAAACAGCTTTAAAAAACTTCTCCCATAATGGACAGCCTTAAAGTGGTCAACTTCTGCATGGCTGTGCATACTCACTCACTGCAATATAAAGCTACAGGAAACAGAATGGTAACAATATTACGGAATGAAAAATATTAGCTTCTTAAGGTTGCTGTGTCTCCTTTCAAAATGTTAATATCTATTTTTCCTCTACCTTCCTTGAAACAATGATGTTCTCATTTAAAAGCTAAGTATGAAAAACCATTCTACCACATCTTCCCATGCCACTCGCAGATTTACAACCAAAGTAAATTTACCCAGCAGTCAGTATCATTAATGATTCACAAATGAGATGGGCTAGTTCAGTGAACTGTAACAAAGAATGCGTTTCTGTGTGTCTAGTTGAAAGTTCCAGCATGCCTTTGTTATAACTAGAAAATGCAAACCTCATGCATGGCTGCAGATGGGTACACAGGATAAAGCATTACCAATACATCTAGGTAGGCAGAGGAAAATATAACTATTTCCTCAATATCATGCATTTTTCCCTTTTGACCAGAAATGTACTTCAACCGGCCAATCAGTGGACACACTACAGGCTTGGCTACACCTGCAAATCATCCTACTTCAGCTATTCCAGGAATGGACACAGTGAGGTTGATTAAGCTTATGAAAACCAGGGTGACCTGGCCGCCTTATTCCTTGAAAATTCTCAGAAAATTCCAGCATAAATCTTTTGGGAAAACACAAAACAAAGTTGCTCCTGGAACTGTGGCTGACATATTTAGAAGCACAATAGCTGACAGCACTGTGATTTCACTTGTTAACCCACTGCTTTGCATAGCACATAGTTGTAATTATGCTCTACCTGTCTTTGGCTGGAGGGTGAGGAAGGATATTTTACTTTAATGGAAGTTAAATGGGTAGTCTCTGAGTGATGTCCTAGGCAAAAGTTAAAGTAGTAATAATGGACCATCTTATCCATCAAGGAAGTGTGAATAGTGTTAGATGGCACCATTATTGCACTAAACCTTGATTCGTCATTAATTTGACTTTTACCCAATGAGGAGTCAAAACGTTTCTGCAAAATGGAGCTTTTTTACCCCAAAAGCCTAAAATCTGTGGAAGCTGCCTTCTGTTAGACTAATTTTTTTTCAAATCTTCGGAAGTCAGTGAGTGCTGGGTAAAAGTTGTCTAGTTTCAAGGCAAGTTTTCTCTTTTGTGCCATTGTTAAGGCAGTCCACAAAAGCATTAAATATGGTAGCAATTTTGTGATCCAAATACATATTGAATAGAAACCATATTAAAATTATTAAACTAATTTTAGGGGACCTGCTGAAATCAAATCTGCATGATACCAATAATTTCTATCTTATTAGTCAAACCAAAGCTAAAACAACATTTACAATAAAATGATTTTACATAACTAATGGAAATGCTGCTTGAAGGTTGAACCAGAAAGAATGGGACTCAAGTTCACTGTGGTACTCTTACTTGTTGCTGCACTTCTTATCCTACTTGCAATTGTGTGTCTCAGTTGCTCACAAGGCTTGTTTCACTGCAGAGAGTGGTAGATTCTGGCATCTGTGCTGGAATTCGGGCTTTTCTGCTTGGTGTGCCTTCTTTGTGGGAACTAGCATGGCTGAGCTGAGACCTACTGGTAAAACTAAAGGGCAAGAAGAAACTGCACAGGCAGTGGAAACAGGGACAGGTATCCTGGGAAGAGCATAGAGATGCTGCCCGGTTGGTTAGGATTGGGGTCAGGAAGGCGAAAGTATGATTTGTTCAAACCTAGCAAGGGATGTAAAGAATAAGAGAGGATTCTACAGGTACGTCAACCAGAAAAGGAAGGTAAAAGAAAGTGTACCCCTCCTGATCAACACGACTGGCAAACTGGTGAAAACAGGTGAGGAGAAGGCTGAGGTACTCAACCGTAGTTTTACCTTAGTCTTCAATGGCAACCTGTCTCCTCACACCTCCCAAATGGATGGACTCCAAGGCAGGGGCTGGGGTACCGGAGACCCTCAAACTATAAGAGAAAATTAGGTTTGAGACCACTGGAGGAACTTGAACATACATAAGTTTATGTGATCTGAGGAGATGTGTCTCAGAATCGTGAGGGAATTGGGTGGTATAGTTGCCAAACCACTCTCCATGATATTTGCAATGTCATGGCAGTTGGGTGAAGTCCCTGGTGATGACTGGAAAAAGGGAAAGATTGCACCCATTTTTAGAAACAATAGAAAAAGGGAGCGTGGGAACTACTGACCTGTCAGCCCCACCTGTATGCCTGGGAAGATCATGGCACAGATCCTCCTAGAAGCTGTGCTAAGGCACATAGGGGACAATGATATGACTAGAGACAACCAGTGTGGCTTCACCAAGGGCAAGTCCTGCCTGACCAACCTAACAGTCTGCTATGATGGAGTGACTAGATCAGCGGACAAGAGAAGGGCTATGGATGTCATCTATCTGGACTTCTATAAGGCCTTTGACATGGTCCCCCACAACATCCTCATCTCTAAGTTGGAGAAATACAGACTTGATGGATGGACCATTCAGTGGATGAGGAATGGCTGGATGGTCACATCCAGGGGGTAGTGGTCAATGGCTTGAAGTCCAGATGTAGATCAGTGACAAGTGGTGTCCCTCAGGGGGCTGTATTTAGACTAGTACTGTTTAATATCTTCATCAATGACACAGGTAGTGGGATCGAGTGCACTCTCAGCAAATTTGCAGTCAACACCAAGCTGCATGGTGTGGTTGACACACCTGAGGGACAGGATGCCATCCAGAGGGACCAGGACAAGCTTGAGTAGACTACATGAAATTCATGAGGTTCCATAAGGCCATGTACAAGGCCCTGCACCTGGGTCAGGGCAGCCCCAGGATCAATACAGGCTAGGGGATGAAAGGATTGAGAGAGCCCTGTGGAGAAGGACTTAGAGGTACTACTGGATGAAAAGCTGGACATAAGCCACCAATGTGCAGCCCTAGAGGCCAACTGTATCCTGGGCTGCATCAAAAGAAGCAGGTTGAGGGAGGTCAATCTCCCTCCTCTACTGCACTCTTGTGAGACCCCACCTGGAGTACTGTGTCCAGCTCGGAAGACTTCAGCATAGGAAGGACACAGCCCTTTTCAGGCACATCCACAGGAGAATCACGAAAACGATCAGCTGGTTGGTACACATCCATTATGAAAAAAGACTGAGCGGATTGGAATTGTTCAGCTCACAGAAGAGAAGGCTGAAGAGATCTTATTCTGGGCTTTCAGTACATAAAAGGGGCTTTATGAGAAAGATGAGGACAGTTGTTTTTTTTTTAGCAGGGCCTGTTTAAACAGGACAAAGGGCAATGTTTCTAAACTAAAACAGGGAAGATTCAAATTAGATATAAGAAAGAAGTTTTTACACTGAGGATGGTGAGACACTGGAACAGGTTGCCCAGAGAGGCTGTAAATTCCTCATCCCTGGAGATATTTAAGGTCAGGTTGAATGGGTCTCTGAGCAACCTGATCTAGTTGAAGATGTCCCTGCTTATTGCAGGGTGGCTGGACTACATGACCTTTAAAGGTCCCCTCCAACCCAAATCACTCTACAATTCTGTGAAATTTGCCCATTTCTACTTGCAGAAAAGGATAAGAAGGGTAACTGCTGTTGCCCTAAGTTGTATGTCCAGTTTGAGAATCATACTCATCTAAATTTGAATTGAAGTTTGAGTTTAACCTAAAAGCAAAAAGAAGTCACTAGCATGTTCATGTGTATTTTGCCTATTTCCTCAAAACAAACCACAATTAAATCACCTGCAATCAGACACAGGATGTCTAATTACTTTATACAGTTTAGGGTAATTGTGGAATCAAGCTCAGAGTGCTGTTAGAAACACTCCCCCATACCCAATGGGTAGTGTTCTGCTGCTCTTCCCAAGATCCACTGGTATACAGTGGTCCCGTGAATGGAAAAAGTACATCTCTTTTCCTGCTTAGTGTGTGAAGTGTGGCCTGCTGTGTCATAGGAGGCACCACTGCTCTGGTGAGCATGAAGTGGGTTGCAAACACGTAAGTCTTTAAAGAGTGCAAAGAAGATGATCGATATATAACCTAGTTCTCCACTTGAAAACAGTAACAAACATTTGACCTGCAAAGAAAGAGTCCTCATAACTTGGTGTAAATTGGAAATAGGAGTATCATTGTAGCAAGATAGTGGTAGCAGAGAAGTGATCGTAGGCAATTGAAACTAATTTTAATAAATTTTTTCAGGAAAAAATGGTGAAGGAAAGAATAAAAACAGTTATAGTATAATATATGTATAAACTGTATAGGCACAGGGACACAGGTAGGACAAGCAGGAACTGACAGAGTCAAAGCTCATGGGGCGCTTTCCTAAAACAAGAGGACAATACATCATTAACCTTAAACTGGAGTTGTAGGTGCCAGTAACATTTTATAAGACTGTCAATTACACAGTTTCAGTTCAGGTCAGGCCATTGCAAACATCATCAAAACCAGAAACTACTACTTAATGGAAAGTGTAGGTTGCTTGTAATCTGCAAGAACTCCCAGTGGTGTTTTGTTACCTTTTAAATTTGTCTTACCTTGATTTTATGCTCACAGTACTTGAAACCCGTGTTCCAATTCCGTTCAAACCCTCGAGCAGATTCTTAATGGCACTGTACCCTATGTACCTGTCAATAACAAGGTACATAGTCACTTTGGAACATCAGAGTTGTACATCCACTCTTCCCTGATATAACTGATTGCACAAACTATACTGCAGAGGAGAATTTTGCATTCACTGGTTCCTATTCTTTTACATGTCTTTATTCTTTGTCTCAATTCTTTTTGAGAGAGAACTGATCCCAGCTATGCAGTCTTCCTTGGTATTGCTGTGGCAGTTACTGAATGCCCTGAGATTCATTGTCAAGCTCACTCTACACAGGAAATAAGGAACATCTTGCTCCCAAATTGGGAATATTGTCTGTCATCCTCTCTTTCACTTTTTTTTTTTTTTTTTTTTTTTTCTGGAGTGGGGGATAATATAAATATGTGAAAGACTGACATAGAAATGTTAACTTTAATTCAAAACCCACTTGCTCTGAAGTGAGTGAAGAGTGATTCAGCTAAAATCTATAAAGAGGAAGAGTGTCATAAGCATGAATACCAAATCAGGCCTAGTAAGTGCCACAGTAAAAGCTCATCTAAATTTTATATACTTGGGGTTTGGGTGGAAAGGAAAGAAGAATTAAGTTATCTCATTTTTTTTGCATCAGAGGGCTGCTCCCTGGTAGATCATTTGTCGGTCTGTAAAATGTTGGGATTAATCCTATTACCTTACCTCATCCTGCAAGCATTTAACAAAGGCAGTATTCTTGAATGCTGAGTTTCAGCTAATTATCAGAAGTGAGTGAGAGAAAAAGGAGACAAAGAGCACCTGACATGATGCCATGTTAATAATTCACCCAGACGTCTAAGATAACATAAGCTTTCTGTGCCACAGCATTTCATGAACTCCTAAAATAGGCTTTTATTTCTTCAGCAAAGGAGATGAAGCACTTGATTAAAAAATATTGGCTAATAATTATGTTAGGAATGTGTCACCTGTTTGTACAACATTCAACCTGTGGAAGTGTGTAAAGACCTGTTGCTGCAGGGCTGTATTTTATATATAAAAATCAGGAGGTTCTTTGCTTCATTGAATCTCCTTACAGTCTCCAGTAATTAGTCCTGGAAATGGTATCTGGGAATTCCAAACATGCATCTTTGCACAGTGACAGAATGTTATGGGGTGCAAGGGCACTCCAGAAATAACAGGGTGAAAAAAGGATGCCAGACCACACTTCCCCAAGAGGTCACATTCTTAATGAATTCTTTGCATAGCACAAATGTGGTGGCCCCCAAAAACATATGCATGCCACAGCTTGAAAAAAGAATTGAAAATCAGACTCAAGATATGCTCCAGACCTGATTCAAAGGAAAGATTACTCCTGTTTGTGAGTCTGCATTTACCAAGTGAGGATACCTTGGAAAGACCCATTACTCAGATTGTTTTCTGGACTCAGTGTCTTTATACAAGGTCAACATGATCAAGCAGCTCTAAAAACAGCAGAGCCAACTTTTATGAACTACTCATGTTACTACAAGTTAGAAACTGAGGAAACTAAGGGATGTTGATGGGTGTATCAACTACTCTTCAGTGAAGGTAAATAAGTTCTGTTACGGAATAACATGTTGAAACAGGAAGACCTGCTGCCTAAAACGCAGGAGTTAAGTGGAACAACCTTGATGCTTCATCTCCTCCATCTGGCTGCAGCAAGGGGAGAGCGCTGAAAAAAGTAACAGCAGGTTCTGCCTAGGCTTTGCATTTGCTGAGGAGGGATCCGGGCCCCATTCCCACCTGTTCCCTTGGCATCATCAGTATCTAGAATATTCTCAGGAATGTTAAGAAAAGATTCTGTGTGCCTTTTTGAACACCAGGGACTCTTACTCTCTGTTCTGAGCTGGTGTTGGCCACTGAGTTACTTCAAAAACCTGCTGAAATTAAGAATTAAAATTAGCAACAGGCATGTGTCCAGCAGCAGATCAGCTGCAAGCATTTCTTTGTTCTGCCATTCAAGGTTTCTTATTACTTGACATAAAACCAAGAAAGAAGATATATACATAAACAAAATAAAAGATAAGGCCCCTATCTGTTTCTGAACAACAGCCTTGGTAACACATGGAAGTTGCACAAAACATATAAAACATAAAAATTCTTTTAAAAATTGAATCTTATGCCAACCTAAATATCCTTGCTGAGTCATAGAGTTCTGAGAGGTCATGCCATCACTCCTGAAACTGATGATGTGCCTCATCACTTGTATGTGATCTATCTGAATTTACTGACCCTCACAGTGCTGAGTATTGCGCCACAATGCTAATTTTGTGTGTTGACTTTCTTTATGTTTGATGGTCCTGGTTTTGATCTATGTTACCCTAAATCTGAATTGGTATTACCCTATCTGTTTCCATGGAATTAATTCCATTATGCTTACACTGGGAAGACAAACCAAATGTGCAGTGTGCTTTAGTGATGTTAGAAAGGTTGCACCGATAAAAAGATTTGGAAAATTAATATGGAACGTATATGTACTGATAGACTGAAAGATCAGTTTTCTTTTACTGCATGGGAACAGAATGGAGCAGTACAAGGAAAAGTACAGTCAAACTTTAGGAGGTATCCTAAAATGATCTGATTTTTTTCCTTTCAATGTTAAGCTGGTAGTGATTGTGTATGCACTTGCTTAATGAAGGCAGTTATCATTCCACACCAGATTCTCTGAAGTCCCTTGGAACTAGGTTGACATAAATTGGTATTAGCAGAGTCAGAATCAGGCATTCAGCCCCAGAAGGTGACTGTGCTGGAAAGTGTGTGCAGACCCACTCCACTGGAACACTGACTTTAAGGACTCAAAAGAACAGTCTACTGTAAAAATATTTAGGTGAATTTTGGTCTTTAAGATGGCTAGTAGCAGTTATACTTTGCTCTCAGAGCCTTCTCTATGACCTTATGGACAATAAGAAAGAGTATAGAGAAATTTCAAACTATCTACAAGCAGATGCATAGAAATTCATCACTAATATTGTGTTCTTTACTTTCCAAAAGCAAAGCTACCACAGGAACACATGGCATTGTAAGGTGACCTACAAGTGAATGAAGTGAGAAATTTATTGCTTAGTAGTCTTAGAAAGTGAGAGGAAGTAAGGATAGAATGGGGTCATTTCCACAGTGAAACTACAGAGAAGTCTGGACTAATGTAATTATTTTACATATTATGTATTCCTAATAATATTATTTATTAGTATTGGTATTATGTGTTCCTAAGTCCAGCTGACAAAGAAGGCACATGGCAAAACTTTAGTAGCAAAACTTTGTAATTTCTTCTCAGAGACAAAGGCCTCTCTTTTTGGTAGGTTGTTTGTTTGTTTTTTTGTTAGATCCTTAGATAGACATCCCTTACCTTATATGTCTTCTTTTGTGTTACACCAATGGAAAATAGCCCCTGAGGTAAGCACCAGAAGAAAGCTTCAAGACTCATATACTTAATGGCTAATCATTAGTCCTATTTTTGTGATTACATTTTGATAATAATGCTATGTCTAAGTAATTCTCTTGGAAATGCTGAGAGCAACTATTTGCACTGGGCATCCTTCATCTTTGTCTACTATCCATTAACTGTAAGTGAAAAGAATTTCAAAATGCAGATGGTAAATCTGATGAATTCTCATTGCACCAAAATCTCTATAAGAGAGATTTTAAAAGAGCCATAGGTACTGATGAATATTCTATTAATGATGCTTGGAGCAGAATTTAGCACAATTATTTTTTTAATGAGCTGTTTGGATTTAATTCCAGGAATATTCTTGTACACACTGGTACAGATGACAGTTCAATGTGTGAAGATCTTAAAAACAAATGCAAGCTGCATTAAAGCTGTGTAGGCTAGAGGTGTTGCTACCATTTTTTTGTAAGTGGAAAATGCATAAGTTTTCCTTTAAAAACAAGACAAAACATCAGTGCACTTGGTATAGCTCTTCTTTAATGTCATCCTAACTACCCCTGGCCCAAACAGCCTTCCAAACAGGCTGCTTCCTGCTAATGTGTTGTTCCAGCTGCTGTAAAGCACCTTAGATAGTGGCCCTGGACAACTCCTGAAAAGCAGAGTGCAGGGTGTACTTGCTTTCTGTGACTGAAGCTGTGCTTGGCCCACTTGTCAATCTAACAATATCAAGTGACCAGCAGCAGGCAGATACGATGCCTCAAGGCCTTCCCTGGACAATCTCTGAAATGAACTACCCAGGGGAGATAGGTTTCATCAGGACCCACAAGTCAGACCGTATTCAAGCTGCATCAGTATTCAGAATTTTTAATTTCAATTCTATATTCTAAAAATATACTGTTATGAAAATTTAGAATAAAACCTTTACTGGATATAGAAATGCCCTGGCCTCCAGAACACTCTCAAAAGAAGGCAAGATAGATCCAGTGCAACCAGAAACAGATGTCAAAGTGGTCCCCACTGGACATTTTGTAGTTGGGTAAACCGGAAAGAGGAAGTGGTGACAGAAAACACAGGTACAACTTCTTCTGAATAGAGGACCAAATAATGGGGCTAGCACACTCTGATAAATGTGCCAAGGTGTGGTTTTTCTGTGAATTATAACTCATCATACTGTGATGCTCCTTCTCTTTCCATGAAATAAACCTGGATGACAGTTTTCAGGCAAGCAGGCAGTTTCCTTCCAATGCACAACTTTTCAAGTTTAACTCCTGGTTGTGAGCTGGTGACTCCAGCTGAAAAATGCTTATTTTTAGTCTTATTCTACAGAAGCTCAACTTTATTGCATTTTCCCTCCATTTTATGAATGGGGGAAACTTCTTTTAATTTCTTCTTTACTCTTCTCTTCTCTTCTCTTCTCTTCTCTTCTCTTCTCTTCTCTTCTCTTCTCTTCTCTTCTCTTCTCTTCTCTTCTCTTCTCTTCTCTTCTCTCTTCTCTTCTCTTCTCTTCTCTTCTCTTCTCTTCTCTTCTCTTCTCTTCTCTTCTCTTTTCTCTTCTCTCCTCTCCTCTCCTCTCCTCTCCTCTTCTCTTTCTTCACAGAATGGAATATCTCCTTGAGGCATATCTGTGTATCAGAGATCAATTAATCATATTCCCAGGGTGTTGAAAATATTACTGATAGTTTGGGCTGTGAAGCTGTAAAATCTTGCGTAGCAAGTTTTAATGGGCAAGCTTGCACTGCCTACCACAATAGGGAAGTCTGGAAAGATTTTAAACAAGAAAGCAACAGATTTTTCAATTAATAGTAAATGTGCAATGTAAAAAAAAAAACCTACTCCTTAACACTCCGTGATCCTTCTGTAAGAGGATTTAAACATCTAGAACAAACAAATGCATTGTTTCAAGTCACAAGGAAGTAAAAAATAGAAATAGGAACTTAAAGTCTGACAAATCTTAAGGTGAAGATCAAGATTAAGATTAGGAAAGTGTTTAGAGCTTTTGACAATAAGAATAACAGGAAGATCACTTATTTCTTATATGTGTAGCACAAGGAAAACTTTAAAGCAGAATAAAGGAAGTAGTTGAGGTAAAGAGCAGGACAGATTTTCCCAGAACATCTTTATCCTAGCAATACTAATAACAGAGAGCCCTGAATTGCAAAAGTCTCTCACCATAGACATTTGGTTTGATGAATGTACTTCAGAGCCTTTATAAAATTTCTGGGTATCATACCCCTGGAACAACTTTAAATGTTACTACATGCCAGCAAAACCAATTAACAATATCAATGCTTTACATACAGGTACAGCAAGTACTTCCAAATTAAACACAATGAGCCTTAGTGTAATGTTTGGTATCAAACTTCCAGTGTCTCACTTCTCACTTTTGCCAATGGATTTATTATTAAAAACTTGCTTAAACAGTTAACACAAACAGTGGTTGGCATAATAACAGCAAATTCAGAAAGGCTTTATGAGTTTCCTGATTAATGTTTTTTAAAATACTCAGTCAGCTAATAGGCAAATAACAAAGGACCCCACGGTGCTCCGAACAGCACAACTAAAAATTGTTTATGGAAAAAAAAAAAAAAAAGAAAAGCGAATGGAGACTCCAGCAGATTATAATTAAAGCACTACTTAAAAGCAAAGAAATACGTTTGCTATACCTTAACAGTAAGTTATCAGCCAAAGAGGACATTTGGGAGGGAACAACAGCACAAGCTGGAAAGGTATCAGCTGCATTGACTATCTTAAATTGCAACTTAATGAATAAAATGCTAATCTTCAATTCTAAATGTATTTCTGTTTTAGAAGTCAACTCAAGAAGCAGATAGGTGCCTAAAGGCTTTCAAAAGCAAGTGCCTCAGAAAATTACTTTAAAACACATTGTAAAAACCCAAGATTTGTCACAGTTCAACAACGCCTTATATTCTAAATTATCTGGAAGGGAAGGTAAGGATATATGATGCATGTGAAAATGTGCTGTTGCATGTTTGCCAGGTATTAGCAGTCAGCTGAAGGAGTTCCAGTACTCTATAGCATTTAATGAGGGGAATTATACAGGACTTCAGGTAAAGGACATTCAAAAGCTACATGGTAGAATTCATATTTACAACACCAAAATGCTTCTCACCCTTCCTCTTTCATTAAAAATTAAGAGGAAACTTTCAAACCAAGTTATGGATTCTTAATGCATAAAATGAAGAGATTTCACAAATACTTCGGAGAACGTCATGATTTTTTTTCTACAAATAATGTAGGAAAAAAAAAAAAAGCCCCAGAAACAAAAAATCTTAAGTGGTTTTCTGTGAAAGTCAGCAAAGATTGTGGATGGGAAATGGAACTATGACTATTGTGTTGTGCTATCATACTTTCCAGTGCTATTGCTTGCTTCTGACAAGTAATTTTATCCTTTTTGTCTTCCTATAAACTTCAAAAGGTTTGGCTTTGGTTTATTTGTCTGTTCCTTATAAAATCCGTCCAGTTACAGGGATAATAGATTGTGCAGTTAATTACTTCTAAAAAAGTAAACTTAGTCCTCTGTTTAATATGGCTTCCACATTTGTCCAGAGGGTAGTTCCAAATCTTCTTCTACTCCACTTGTTTGCTTAGAATTACAGCAATGAGTTTAGGGACTGTTTTTAGGAAAATGCACAGTCTTAAAATCAGTACACTAATTGCTTTCTAAATGGAGTTTCAACTAAGAAAGCTGTAACATCTTTATTAAACAGAAAAATAAATAAAACATCTAAAAACTTTCCTGTCTCATAGCATTGTTCTTTCTGCAGAGCAGTTTCAATTGCAGCATTGCTCTTCTGCAAGGCATGGCAAGGTATTATTCTGTGTGATTATCACCGTTTTCTTAGCACTTTTTTCTTTTTTTCCTGCTCCAACAAAGCAATGTTTCTTACTCTGAGGAGTATACAGAGAATTACATACTAGTACACACATTTGTGAAAGGATGTAGAGATTACTCAACTCCTGTAACAGTCTTCTAAATTGAAGAAAAAAAATAAATACTGAATCACTTACATCCATTACAAAGATGGCAAAGGATGGTGAAGCCCCAAACCAAAACATCCTCATGCCTCTATTTGTCAACTTCATTATTCTTGAACTCCAGATTTAATGGATAATTCAAAACTTAGGCCACATTGTCTGCAACATATCCCATTCTTACAACAAAACAGGTAAGCAAGCTGGTAACATTGATAGTGAATCAGCATGATACTTTTGACATTTCCATAAATGAAAGAAAAGTAAAGAAAAGCTGCCTGCCTGTCAGCAAACAGAAAGAGAAACAAAAAAAGCATAAATATTCCCCCAAACCAAAACTCAAGATTACATGTGTCTTTGTAGGTGTGGTTTGTAAATACATACACACACATGTTAATGACATGTTGCCTTCAGAACCTCCTAGGTCAGAGATCAAATTCGTTGTTCCAAATTAGCTGTCTCAGGGGTGGTTCCAAACGGTAACATGAAGTTCTCCCTTTGCTAAAAGTGTTTTTTTCCATTATTTTCCATTCTTCACTGAATTTTAATATTAAAGGATGTGAGAAGGGAATACGTAATTGAAAATGACTGTTGAGCATACTGTGCAGCTAGACTGGGAGATAGGATTTTTTTTGGCATTCATTATATTTCTGATTCTGAAAAACGTTTTTCCACATCATGTATGTGAAAGAACTCAGTTTAAGCTTTGTTAGGTCCAGCAGAAGCAGCCAAAAAAAGCATAATCCAAGTTTGCAGATGTTAAATGATGCAATGCAGCTTCGGTTTTGTTGGACACTGACACTATGGTAAACCCAGTGAGCCTGCTCCTGCAGCTTGGCACACATGTATATCTGCTCCTTGCCTGCAGAAGTTCTTCAGGTGTAAAATGAGGCGTGCTAACATAACATCAGCTGAGTGCAGATACACATATAGCTTGTGGCCTTCTCTTTATCCCCAACTCGTGCAACTCAAAGCTGAAAAAAGATTAAAGTCATGAACAGTGACTTTTCATAGCAGAGTTGAGCAAGGCCTGCTTAAAAAGATTAGACTAGCAGAGGCTTCAGATATCTAATTGCTGCCATTATCTCTCAAGAGGCAAAATTGCTTCACAAGTGTATAAGGAGTATTGACACCACTTGAGCTTTTTCCTTAGTGTTGCCAAGTAACTGTTGTGAGATCTGTGTGATAAAAAACAGGTAAGAAACTGCTGGCAAAACATTTTTTCCTGCGTGCAGTTTTGGATTATTCCAGTGGTCTTCTTTCAGGGTTACTGTGGAAAACACTTAAGCTTACAAAGATGCTATTTTCTATCAACAGCATCAAAGAAGGTGACCACCAGTTCTAGACCACTAAAGGCATTGAAAGTAAATTAATTAGTATTTCTCTGTTTGGGAGCAAGAGACTGTATTGCTACCTTTTATCAGCTGATCAATCAATCAATCTATCTATCTGAAGCATAAGAGGGGAATTCTGAGCAAGTAAAAGTAAGAGCAAACAGAAAAAATTGATGGCAAATTCTTATGGTGTTCTCATACACATTCAGTGTATTGCATGACAGCTGCTCAGTCAAAGACACTGTCTTTGCTGAACCCTTTCTTGCTTTTATAAGTATACCTGACAGTATACTTAATTCATACTAAGACAAATGAAATTAGAATCAGTCAAGCTGTAAATCTTTATTTCAATTATCTTTCGTTATCCTTCCAACAAAGTGGATTATCTGTTGGAAAAGGAATTGAAATTAATCTCAAAAGAGAAATGTAACAGCATCAATTCTGGTATTTCACTAACTGCTGTATACCGCCTCAGTTCTCTTACTCTTGGTCTAGCCCATTAAATAGATATTTTTCTCCTGAAAACTATTTGGCACACTGTCCAGAAGCAAGCAGTTAATAATATTCCTTAAGCAGACTTCAGAGTCCTTTATTGAACGAGGAGTGTTAGTCAGCTGGCCTAAATCAGTACTACTGTATTGATCTCAGCCAAAGTATGGAAGTTTTCTGTCTGGTTACCTTGACCCTGTCGTGATCATCTTGGTAAATCAGATATAAGATTACATCATCTTTTTGAGACTTTAAGAAAAGCTATAAGGTAGCTTATGAAACACAGGGAAGCTGTGTTCATACTTCAGTTATTTTTTCCATATTTTAATTATTCCATTAGACATAGCTCTTTTATATTACTATTTCAATTACTTCTTTTTCCTATCAAGCCTCTCATCATAAAAGCATTTGAAGATTTTAGTGATATATGTAGCCAAAAATATCTATAAATAGCTAGATAAGGACAGAAACCTAAGTGGTGTCAAGCACTTATGTGGCAATTGTCATTAACATGTTACAATTGAGAGCATAAGAGTACAAAGAAGGTGAGTGTAAAAATTCCTTGTCTAGCAATGGTGTAGCTGTCTTAGATGCCTCGTTCTTGAGGTATCTTTTTGGGATTAATGGCAACATCATTTTACTTTTCAGACTTACCTATCTGTAAATTTTTCTGTTAGGCAAGTCTCCCCTGAATGCTTTTGAACCCTGATGGTCAGTTTCAAACAAATGTGATATGGGTAGCAATGATAAAAAATTATAAAAGCTATTGCAAAGGCACTTAAAATGGGCCAAAGAAAAAACCAAAACCAAAACCACAACACCATATTAGTGCTCCAGTGACCCAATGACAGGATATAGCATGAACCCAGGTTGCCTTTACAAACCAAATATCTACAGGAGAGAAAAAATCTGCTGGAAAAGTTTTAATATGAGTGCATCTCATTCAAGGTACTGTGAGCATGAAGCACAAACTGTAGGAAATAATGATTTACTGCTCTAGGAACTGGATGCTTCAAAAGGGGAAATTTTGAAAATGGCTAATGTCTCAGGAGGAAGGTGTGACTTAGAGAGAATTTAGAAGTCCTGTGAAAAGCTACTAATCCCTGTAACACAGGTTTGGTGTCTAGTCTAATGGAAGTGAGAGAATCAATAAATACACTTATAATGGGAAACAGTCACAAAGTTCAGAGCAGCCAGTAAGTTATCTCAGACTTTTAGCCACAACTTATTAATGTCAGGACGTTTATTGCCCTCTGAACAATGGTCTGTCAGAATCATTAAATATTCAACATGGTAAATCTACCTGATACGAATTTACTATCCTTTAGTTACACTAGCTGACTATCTTAGCCTTTTAGAAATATTTTTTTCTGTACAACAGACTCATGGGATAGAGAATTGCCATTATTCACTGGCAGAAACAGGAAGAGAAAAGTATCTCAGAGTCAGTGGCTGAAAGTGATGGTTTTGCTCCTTCCACCCAGCACTTTCCTGTCACTGACTGTTACCAGAGCAGGCTCAGAATAGGAATTAGGTCCAGAAGGGCCTGGCAACGTGAGGGAAACTGTTTTCAGTTTATGTCCAAAAGACTTTGAAATTGATGGAAAGCATACTTGACCTGACATTTCAGCATCAAGCATCCATGACAATTAGTTCCTAGTGTGTTTTAGTGGCCCAAGGCTATAGATAGTAAGAGTTATATTCATATTACACTGCAATATTTATCCCCAGCAGAATGCATTTTACCCAACACTGAAAAAATTGTTACTTCTTCATTAAATTCAAATGTGCTTTCTTCATTGTTGCTGCCCTTGTAGGAGGCTATAATAGAGGCAGATCTGAAAATTCTGATTTTTCTGCTGTCTATAAAGTGAGGAAATAAGAGGAAAACTGGATTTGTACTGGATGAAAGTTTTGCCAATTTATCCCTTATTTGCTTTGATCTGCAAGGAACAAGTAGCTGTTATTGCTCCTGCATTTGCTAATAGTTTTGTTTAAATGCTGTAAAAGGGAAATTAAAACTCACTAACAGAAAAATAATAACGTGTTAAAAATTGATTATCAGAATAACTTGTCTGCCAAAACGACTATTGTGGTCTTAAATATTTGAAGTAAGTCTTCAGAGTGCATTGTATAGTTGTCACAAACCGAACAATAGGGCTGTAAGAGGGTACATGAGCATTTTCAAATACCAAGTCCTGAAGAAAGCTGTGGAATGTCATCATTCAGTTCATCGCAGTAGACAAAGAAAATCCAGACCTTTGATGACCCCTGGTGAATAAACTAAGCACTGCATTGAAATGATAACTGAAGATGTGCCTTTAAGCACAATTCGCACCATAATAAAAAAAAAAAAAAAACAAAGAGGAGTTATTCCCATAAAAAACAGAAAGGAAAGGACAAAGCTCTTTTATGGCATGCCAAAGAAAACAGCTCCTCTGCAGCTGGACTAGCACCAGACCTGAGAGATGAACAAGATAATAAACTATCTTAAGCATATCTAAAGCTAATCAACTACATTCTTGCATCCCTATTAAAAATTATTTTACTGTACAGATACCGTGTTTCTTTTATGACCCACAGAAGAGGTAGCTTTAAATGGTAGAGCAATCACAAGGAGCTTTGTGGATCCAGACTCTTCCTGCACTGACAGACATCACTTAGGGCACTGAGAAGGCTCCCACTGCTCCTGCCCACACCAGCTCCCTCTGCGTATGCTCTGTGCTAAGCCTGTGTTAAACACACCCTTTGGGAGTAGGTTGTCAGCGATGCGAAGCCCTTCATCAGACTCAGTGACTGTAAACAAGGCTGTGTATTCCTCTGCAGAATAGATATAGAGACAGAATTATTTACCTCTGACTTTTTCTTTAAATATACCAATTCCTACAATGACTGTTTTCTGTTCTCTCTTCTCCATCATCTTAGACTCCAGCCTAACAAACTCAGACAAATTTATTTATGACCAGAACTTTCACGAGTCTGTTCAGAAATGTAAGGAACAAGCCATGGGATTAATCAGTTTGCTTAGGAAGGTAGGAACTGGGAAAGGTGAAGAATCACTTGCAGCTTCAGCAGATTCTGCAAAAAGCACAGAAGACACTCTTACATCTCACCCAGCAGCTCCTTTCAGGAGAAGGTATGTAAGAGGTGCTAGGAAAGAGAGCATGCCCAAAATGGGAGTGCAAAAGCACATTCCCTTCTAGCTCTGCTAAACTGTGGAAACGAGTGTTGGTGGCATGAGTTTCCCACATCTCTTGAGGAAGGAAGCTAGGCTTGTGCTGCACTTTTCTTCTAGGTGAGCCCCAATTCAAGGAAGGCAGCTATGGGGAACACAAGAAACTCCTATTTATCTCAAAATTTCTTTGAAGTACATTTTTGCCTGTATCCTAGAGAGAAAAGGGTTTCAGATTCAGACAACCATGACTCCAAAAATTAACAGTGGAGCCAGTCTCAAGCATAAAAGAAACCTTTCTCCATCAGGCTAATCTGTCGAACTTTGATTAACCATTGAGTGTGTTTCAGCTGTGAAGGATAAGTCAAAGACAGCCTGTGATGATATATAGACATTGTTTGTCATTTTTGTCTTGGGCTCTCACTTGACATTTTAGGTTATAGTTACATGTGATCCAATCCTACATGTGAAAATGTTCTTTTATCCTGCCAATGTTCTGAAGAACAGGTTGATAACATAAAATGGGTATAAGGAAACTTTTTCTTGTTATATTTAAGTATTTTTTTTTCAACATGAATCAGCTACATTACATGACTTAACACACTAGCCTCCTAGCAGTGGTACTGACGTAACTGAAGTGTGATTGTAAGGGTCTCGGGAAGGCGTCTTTTCAGTTAAAACTCTAGCACTGCATTAGATTTTATCTGTCCACATGTAAATTTTCTTTCATTCACTAAACACACTATGATATTTATGAAGTTTGATATTTATAAACAACAAACACTGTTCTCAGTTACTCTGACAAACAATTTGATACTTCTTGCAACAGGAATTAATATCTGACTTCTCGATAAAGCAGCCATTACCCTGCATAGATGCTAGGCTACTCTTACAGCTAGAAAGAGTTTTTATTTTGTAATTTGACAGTGGTTTTACTGAATTAAGTATGTGTAAGATACAAGCTATTTGTATTACTTCCATATGACTTGTGTAGATCAGTTTTAGTTTTTGTCTTTATAGACCACTGTGGAAAGAACAGTAGTGTTCTCTTAGTTTCTTTTTATAGTGTGCTCTGTTTGGTGAAGAAAAGTAAAATGTAATATTTCAATCATACAGACAATGCCTATTTCTGAAACTTCTGGAGAATCAAAAGCACAAAATGACACTTCTTCAAGAGGAAATCTATGTGTCATACCAATTGCCATCCTTCAGTGAGCACAATTTGTGCTGATACTTACAAGGAAGTGTAGATGTAAGAAGGTTTTTTTCCCTGATCTCACAAACTGGAAGGGACACTGTCAGACTAAACCCCATATTTTTAACCCCATTGTAAAAACTTCCTTAGTTAAAAATGTCTTTATTTGCACCACTTTTCCTGGCTCTCTTTTTTTCTTTATCATTCTTCTTTTTCCCCACCTTTTTTTCCCTCTTCTTAAAGTTATCTCTCTCTCATACCCTTCTTAACATAACTGGATTTTTTTGCATACTGTCTAAGTGACAAGAAGTTTCTGACAAGACAGGCAACTAGTGCCACTTAATGAATTTTGAGATTCTGTGGTAGGTGATGATAAATTTTTTATTTGATTGTCAGCTGCACCATTCTGCCTGCAGCTCCAGGACGAGATAAAAAGACATCTGTAAGCCCTTCCAAAGCGATCGGTACATTTGCACAGACCAAGCAATATGGATTCCTGTTATGAGCCCATTGCTCATACAGAAGGGACATTAATACTCACCTACAGCATTCCTGGAATATAGGTAATGGTCTTGTAGCTCTCGAATCTTCTTAGGGAGAGATCATCAAATATGTGTTTTCATGTGAGGCATGCCAAATTCTGAATCAGGACTTCTATAAATTATCTAAATGCTTTTCAGAAATAAGCTTTGAAATTTGAAGAGATTTATTTTTCCTGAAGCAAGAACATTCCAGAGATGCAGAACACTGTTCCAGATAGATGTTTACTATTTAGAAAAAGATCTGAGTTCAACCTTAAGCCAGCATAAATCTTTCAGTATGCATAACAATACTTTAAAAATGTTTGCTTTTCCCTTGTCAGTTACTGTAATTCAGGTTTGTCTTCATGAAGTTTAAACTTCAAAATATATGGTAGGCTGTAGGCCCTGGTTTGAGAATTTGCTACAAGCTATGAACCGCAGAATGACTCAGGTGCTATAAGTATAATCTACCACTGTCACTCATGTACATTTTATTTAATAGTATTAATCTGCATAAATTGTAACTGTGAAAGGATCATGCTGTGATAATAAAATGGGAGGACATGAAGACTGAAGGTACATCTGATGGGTGGGGCTAAACCTATTATTTAAACCAGTGGGAAATTCTGCCTTCTGTCAAAAATCTGTATTAATGAAAAATTAGCATGTCTCAGGTTTTAGGACAAAACCACAAAAAAAAAAAAAAAAAAACAAACCACAGAAAACAAACCCAAACCACAGATTTAAAATTTTAATGAAAAAAAATGTAATTTCTCAGGGAGAAAAAAGCACTTCCCTTGCCTTAAAGTAAAAGATACTATTTCCCACCTTATTATACCTTTTAATCTAGACATTATTATCACTGCCTTATCACTTGCATTTTCCAAAGCAATTGTTTTCTTTAAAAAAATTTATTTAGCTGTCTGGAGAACTGGGCCAACAGGAGCCCCATGCAGTTTAGCAAAGAGAAATGCCAAACCCTGCACCCAGAGAGGTATAATCCCATGCAGAGAATGTGGGCCAACTGGACAGACAGCAGCTTGGCAGAGAAGGCCCTGAGCCTTCTCGGTGAGGTGACACCAGCTTGAACGTGAACCAGCAGTGTGTCCTGGTGGCCATAAGGCCAACAGTCTCCTGGGCTGCATTATGAGGAGCACTGCCAGCAGGTGGAGGGAGGTGATCCTTGCCCTCTCCTTGGCATTGGTGAGGTCACACAGGGAGTACTGTGTCCAGCTCTCGCTCCCCAGTACAAGAGAGATGAAGAGCTATTGGAGAGAGACCAGCAAAGGGCTAGTAAGGTGTTGAAGGGGCTGGAGCATCTCTCCTAT
Source organism: Merops nubicus (assembly GCF_000691845.1). Taxonomy (NCBI): domain Eukaryota; kingdom Metazoa; phylum Chordata; class Aves; order Coraciiformes; family Meropidae; genus Merops; species Merops nubicus. The sequence continues at coordinate 23,274 of NW_008625400.1, read as the reverse complement.
GAGGAAAGAATGAATGACTGTTCAGCCTGGAGAAGAAAAGGCTCAGGGGATTTTATCACTGTTCATAAATACCAGATGAGGGGACTAAAGAAGAGGGAACTGGAGTCCTCCCAGTGGTGCCCAGTGACAGAGCAGGAGGCAATTGGATAACAGTGAATAGCACAAAATTCCATTTAAGTGTAAGACAAAACTTTTTTACTGTGAGGGTGGCCTTCGACTGGAATACTGTTGAATAAACAGCCTATACATTTAATCATCATCTCTAGCCTTCCGTATCACAAAGAAAATGGCAAGCAGAAGATTATCTTTCCTCTACAAGCTCACTAAGTACATGGTTCTGAAGAACTACTTTGTCAAAATACGCTAGGAATTTTTTGGCCCCTTACACTTCTAACAAAAGCTTTGATGAAGTAATCACTGATTGCAGGTTACCTATTGCAATATATGAATGAAAAAAAATACACTGCAACTTAGAATGAAGGCAAATCATGGCTCTTGGATGGTGTATTGGCTCTAAGTCAATATTGCTGAACCAACGTATCAGATTCCATGTACAACTCAGCACTAGCTCATGTCTTCACTCCTGAGTTAAATCTAGAAGTTCACCCCCATAAAATTACTTTCCAAAGTCAGTTTAGTGCTGCTATGTCCTGGCAGAAAAGCTAGGTATACAACTGAACAGAAAAGTAACAGAATTATCATTTTCTACTTCAGGCATATCAAAGAATATTTTTGCCTTAATTTCAGAAACTTATGCAATAACTTAATTAGGTACTATTTTCAAGCTTAAAATAGCCAGTGATCTTCTCAGTATGAAGGTTCAAAACTGATTTCCTTCAAGTGAAGTTTATGAAGTTTCAGAAGAGAAAAAAGTTTTTAAATGCCCAGAATTTGGTGAAGAGATGCCTTTCTTAAAAATGGCAACCCATCCTATATAGTTACGAGATCAGGAGAAAGCATGAAAGATTGTGGCAGATGAGATAATAGACAAGATAATTACAGAGCATTAAAGCCTCAGATTTATTTTTAAGACATTCAAGCTCTATTTAGAAAAGCCCTTTGCTAACTTTTGTGAATCTAAAAAGAATTTTTCTCACATATTAAGTAATAATGTGACTAATGGTGTTAAAGCTTCTTCACCACCGCCTTTTCTAAACCCATCCATACAATAACTGGCCACGGAGTGCTTCTGAAGCACAAATAGAAGATAATAGGACTACAAGGGTCATAATGCAGCAAAACCTCAGTACGCCACAAAAAGAGATCTGCCGTGCTCTGTGGTCTCACCATGGGAAGGGGCAAGGGAGTCGTGAATTTTATCAATAAGCTAACATGCCCAAGGAAGTGAAAGACACTTCTCCTTGTAAGCTGCTCACAAGCTACCATTTTGCTGCCATGGAACAGGAGAGGTCATGATAATTCAGGACAAGAGGTGAGGATGTGAAAGCCAGGTGGACAGTCCTCTGAAACTGAGCAGCACCAGCCTGACTGGGATAAAGAGAAAAGCAAACATAAACCTGTGTTGATGGATTTGGAGGAAAGCAAAGTGTATGGCTTAGCAAAGAGACAGAGAACTGATTTCTGTACTGGTTTGGGTTTGAGTCTGTGGAGCTGTGTTGAGACTCCTCTGGTTTTGTTTCACTTTTCTGAGACAATAAATAAAGAAAAAATTGTTGCCTAATGTCAAAGCCATCTCCAGACCTTCTGATGCTATTACACTATGGCAACTATCACCTCTTTTCGAGAAATGTTTAGGCTCTTCTGTTTAGGAATCCTGCTCTATTCTTTGCACTTTTACAGAAAAGGATAAAAAAAAAGTATAACTTTTCTCCTGTATTTTTCCTCTGTTTAGATTAAAAAAAAAAAAAGTAAATGTATACTTAAATTAGAACTAAGTTTTTTTTTTTACTATATAGACAGAGATATATTCTTATATATACATATATTAGCGGATATAATTATGTATATGTACATTACACAAAGCCAGAATGCCTGCACTTGGCTAACCACAGTAGACTGCAAAGTATGGACAGCAGCACAACAAGATGTTCTGCTTCCCTTCTGTTATTTCATGCCCGAAATAATACCAAACTAAACTATTAATATTTAATTGCATCTTTAAAACCATGAATGACAAAGGACAATTCTACAGACATTTTTGAAGATGTCCTTAGTTTTATCATTCCATTTGCAATGAAGATTAGCAGTAGATGTTTATGGGAAGATCTTTCTGAGCATAAGGAAGGATGTTAAAATGTTTATTTCTATGTATAAATAACAGATGACAAAAGCTACTACCTACTACTGTGTGTAGATTGGAGGAAGAGGCTGAATTCCTAAGGGTGAAGGAGTAAAACATGGTGGGGAAGACTGGAAGGAGTAATGAAAATGAAAATCAATATTTTATGTTTGGTGAAAGAGAAATTTCCAAAATGTGGCACGGCACAGGTAGGTGATTAAAACTGTAAGTTAGTAGAAGTGTGTTTGCATTAGTATACTGAAGAGATATTAGCAGAAACATTTGCTTTGCTCAGAGAGAAAAGAGTGTTGACATAACCACAGCTGAAAATGAGGGTGGCTGTCAGCCCCCAAAGACATCTATCTGTGTGAGTATGTAAGAAAGGTCTTACCTCAGATACTATTCAGGAAGTATTTTGGAGAACAAGAATTTGGGGACTTTACAAAACACGGTGTTGAAGATGACTCCACATTACAGACTTGAAAAGCAATCAGTACGATCAATTGTTCTGTGGTAATTAAAATGGGCATAAAGAAGGGTTTCTCTTCTGAAAGTTTTCAAAGACAGTAAAAATAAATCAATTAGGATTACCATGGCAACAACCAAAAACCTTATGTGCAAAAATGGAAAAAAATAAAAAAGAGAAACAAACCAGAAAATCAAATGAGAATTGAAACAATGACAGAGTACACATATATGTTTCTCTATCACCTATTTCAAATACGATTTCAGACAAAACAAACCATTTTCATGTTTTTGGTAGCTTAGAGATTTCTCAAGAAAATAAGGCCTGTCCAAGCAGAAGTATAAAATAAAACCAAAAATCTTATGTCTTTGGGGGGCATAAGAAGAGAACAGAGAAAAATTTATTTTTACAAACCTAAGAGAAATAATTTTTACACTTTAATTTTCTTGATACAACATACAGTAACCCATAGAAGGTAAACTTAACTTAAGAGTTTTAGTCTTCAGTATTCCTCTGCACCAAATTCCCAGAACTTCAGGAATTGTTCTACAGCTAATGTTGTAGGGTGTACTTTCCTGAGCCATTTGGAAGCTGTTAAATCAGGCTGCTGTAGACAATAGACTACTCTCCCCATTTTCATTACAATCCCTAGAAATGGGTCCACACTTTTTTCTGGAGCAGTATCATCTGGGGTTCAGTGGACCTACAGTAACTTAAGTTATCTCACACTGTGACTTAATAATAACAGAACATGAGCCAACAGCAAAATTAAAGTTCTTAAGGCTCTTACTAAGACAGAAGAGGCAATAGTACTGTTCTACAAGAGAGGAAAGGGATAAAGAAATGAGAGATATGAGACAGAAAATGAATGAGAAAGAATTATGAGGGCATTCATTAAACCTGATTTTTCTACAATTAGCCTGTCTCAGAAAGCATTTGCTAATAGTCATATCCTCTATTCACATAACAAAAAACTTTTAGAGATCTGTAGGGGAGTTTTCTGGTTTGGCCAAAAACAAGTGACACAGCTTAGGGAGTCTTGGTGAAAAATATTAATAAAGCATACAAAAATCCTATTTTGTTGAGCAGTAGTGTTAACAGACTTTACTCCTCTGGTGAGGAGCAAATCTTTTTTTTACCTATAACTCCGTGTTTTTATATCATTTTGCATAATGTGACTGTCTGTCATCAAGATATCTTCCTTTCTAGCATGTACATTTAATCTCTTGTTTCTTGACTCGGATCCATTCTGAAATTATTCTGAGCATCAGCCTTGCTTCTGTGAAACTGCTTAAAGACAATGGAAAAAAAAACAATAATGCCTTATGAAAATGAAGGCTATAACACAGTTATTCAATTGAATATGTTTATTGACAGTGACAAAACTCGGTTACATAGGACTTTCAACATGATTGTGTTTAATCACCTGACAAACAGTAGAAAAACTTGATTACCTTTGAGAGCCGTCATACCTATCTCCCAAAGCTTGGAATTCACAGCATGTATAATCTGTGTCCTAGAAAAGAGATGGAACCACATCTGCATAACAAATTATAACAGAGAAGTGCTCAGCATTCATTTTATGCTGCCGTAACACTTCTGAGCTTGGGCCATAATGAGTTCCTCTTGTGCTGAGTGCTAAGTAAGTTGTATTCCAGCACGATGATGAAGGAGTGCACATAAAGCTACTCCACAAAGAAACATCAGCCTTGGTGAATGGCAATCCTATGTCTCTGAGGCACAGAAACAGGAGGTCTTTTCCAAACTTTGCTTTCAACAGCAGCACCATTGAATTATTTGCATGCTAACCTGTTAACAGTTGTCATATCACTCTAGTAAAAGTGCTGGTACATTTACTTCTTCAGTGTTAAAATTAGCACTACTTCAATGGCCACTGAAACACTAAATTAAGAACAACTGCCAGAACAGGGAGTGGCAGTGGCCTATCTCATGATGGCAGTGCACAGTTACTCATCCTGCGCTGCTACTCTGGTGGGGCTGGATCCCAATGATGGTGTTACTAGAGACAGGTAGCAACAGACCCTCAGATCCTGCGTGCTCCCCAGCATCTGCTTCAGTCTTCAAGTCTTCCCCTCGTCTCTCCTTCTCCCACAGTGGGAGCAGCCCAGGCTTTGTCATGCCATCCTTGGGAGAACAAGATTTAGTTGTGTTCGTGGTGGTGCCAGTCTTGTACCAGCTCTGTCACGTGGCATTCCCTCTGCTCACCGGTTCAAGTCACTAGTAGCATTTTCAGTGAAAACAAAGGAAAAGCCCCTTCCTCCCTCCAGTGGGTTTGTACTTCAGCATAGAGTTCCTACTAGGTTACTGGTTGTCTGCTGCAACCTGCTCTCTTAAACAGTTTTATTCTTGTTTATTGAGTTAGTACTTTTAAGCTGTTTCCCTGAACTCACTCACAGTTGTCCTAAATCTGCAAAAGCTAGAATAGATCCCTAAATCTAGCATCTCATTGTTTTATTTCTCTTCATTTCTCCTCACCTCTGGCTGGCAGCACCTTTTCCTTATCCCTCTGAAAATACTGAAATTTTCGGTAACTTCGAAGTTCAGATTTCCCCAGCTAGAGATGTGTTTCTCTAGCATTTCTCAGATAGTGGCTAAAGGCACTCCTGTGGTAAGATCTCCTGCTGATAGTGAAGCTCTCAGGAACCTGCCCTGACTCTATAGGACAGTTTGCAGTTTTGGTCTTTATATGTAGATTCAATCTGGGATGTTTGCTTCTGTAAACTGTGCATTATCCTAGTGGAAAACACAGGCTCCATATTATTTTTTAACTATCTGTCAGGCATAGTGCCTAGTTTCATAGCTAATACTTACACCACTAAATTTGGCACTAGGATACTCTTTTGTTTCTGCCTTTGCAGTTCTTTATCGTAGCAAGCAAGGGTGAAGCTCTTGGAAGCTGCCATCAATATGTCACTATTAATGCCTCTTTTAGCTGAATAGCTATCTACTGGATATTTTATGAGACTAACCAGCGTAGACTTTACCACTAATGCTGGATAAATTAGTTTTCATCTTCATAGGTGTGAATCAGACTCTGAAAAAAAGACTAAGATAGTTAAAAGGACTGCACAGGCAATAAAAATCAGCAAGGTAAGTTTGTTTTTACCTGCAAGTTAACCTTTTTAAAGCAAGTGATTTAAGCCAAACTATTCAAAATTATATGAACTCTGGGGCTGTGATATTAAAAAAAAAAAAAATTAAAGATTCAGATGTGTGTGTGTATTTGATATCAAAATCAGTATCCCTCTCCCCTACTCTCCCCCAGGAAAAGTAAAATTAAGATTGCATAAGAGCATTTCCTATCCACTCAGTCAGTAGAAACCAGGTCAGCCCTATTTATGGCTACGTTAGCATTCAAATCAAGCTCAGTTAACTCTCATTCCCACCCAAATATCTTACTGCAGAAGTCAGCCTAGGCTTTTCATGGCACAACAGATTTTCTCAACCTCTTCACATCTGGCCACTTGAAAGATGTGCTTTTAGTTCCTCTAACCTCCACTAAAGTGGTCCTCATAAGTTTGTGGGCCAAGTTTTGCTCAGAAGTTGAGACTTATCCATGTCTAAATCCTGATTCCACCCAAGCAGAGTGTTATTTGCCTCAATAGGGTTGAGCATGTACTATCATCTCAAAAAAGATCTCAAACAAACCCTGGATGGATTAAGTGCAATAGTGTTGCACTAGAAATAAGCATGACAAATTTTGCAGTTTCTGGGAAAATAATTTGAAAGACAAAGCATGCTCTGGTTACAAAGATAAATATTTGATCACCTGCAACATAGAAAAATATGACTTGATCAAAAGTGAACAGGTAGACATGCTATTTCAGAAAAAAAAAAAAAAAAGCATGATTAAAATCAAACCACTACCTCATTTTGAATGTACTGAGGTACTGCTTTTGGTAGATGTGCTACTACCAGGAAGTCACGTTTTAAGAAATTGTTGATATACAGAATGACTGAGACACCCTGAGACAGAAAATATACCCTAGTATGGACCTCTGTCTTTAAAGTTTAGGAATGTCTTCTCAGTGTTTCTGGGAACAGCATTTCCACTGGCAAATGAAACAAGATGCCACTTATGAGTAATTCCTCCACCTTTTACAGAGCATATAGACAGAGAAGTCAGTAGATGGAGCTGCCCTTCCCGCAGCCGACAGAGAAGTTTCTCTGAGGAAAGAAGTTGCATTTGCAGGCACTCAGCTAGCTCTTCCCAGTCCCTGTCAGGTGGTCCTTGAACAAAGCATGAACATGCAAGAATGTGGCTTTTACATCATGTTACCCAAGTGCACAAGGCAGGAGAAGAAAGAACACAGAATTGACAGTGTTTGTCAGCACAAGCTGTTTCTTTCTTTCTTTTCCTTTTTTTTTTTTTTTTCTCTCAGTAGTGAGGAATAGTATCATTTTAACATGATGTGCTTAGCTCCAGAGCATCTTGTACGCAACAGTAAAGCACCCTATTATTCATGCTTAGACTGAAGGTTGTGCTAATGTAAATATGTCTATTTTCATCATCTTCAGTGCTGAGATACATGAAGTACATTTTTGCAAATGGCAATCAGGCTGACAGGTTTTTCCTTCTTTTTTGTTCTGGTGAAATAAATATGCAGATCACCTATTTATTACTAAAGAGTATTTCAGCTTTGTCTCTCAACTTGTACATCCCATATATGAGGGCTGTGATCAGTCTATTGTCTTTATTTTAAAAGGGACATTAATGAATCTGACTAACTGAAAGTAGGCATGTGGCATGAAAAATTCTGGTAATCATCGTTATAAGGTGAAGAAGAATAATCATGTCAAGAATTTATGTCACATGTCTGAACAAGTTTATTGCATATAAAATATTTAATATCTGCTTTATTTCTGAGGTCTTGAATATGTATCCCAAGGAAGCTTCTCTGCCTGCTGTCTTCAAATTTGACTCTGGCTAAATGACTGCAGTTCAGTTTTTTTCACATGGCAGGCCACTCCCCAGAACTTGAGTTGATCCTGCTCTGGGACTCATTGATACCATAGTTAAATCAGCTCCTCTGAGTGTTTACAAAGCACACAGAACATACGCCATCTTCCAATTTATACATATGGCCTTGTCCAGCATCCTAATTTTTTCTTCAATATGCCTAAAAAAAATCAGGGAGGCTGTTTACCACACATATTTCTCTTTGATATGGTGTACAAAGTCAACCAGTTAACATCTTTGAAGATTTTTATTGTTCATTGGAAATGGGCAAAATGCAAAGAGGTGTTTAATTTGTAGTTCTGGTGAGCAAAACTATGCACAGAGAATGCTACTTGATTTCACTGTGCTGGTTGCATGCACACTTCCTTTGAGTTCGGGTCTTTTGACACCTTTCTCATTCTATCATTTCTAAAATAACCAACAAAGACACTTTTAATAAGGACCTGGCATACACAGCCGTGTGACAACAGGTGGTGCTTGAGAGCAGGTCTGAGCAGTAAGGCACTGCAGTGTTCCATAGACTGTGGAGGTGCAAGGCTGGTGTATCTATCCCAGTGTTCCATTCAGTCATCCACCTGACTGGGCTTGGGAAACGTGGTAAGCCACCTTCCATTCGTTTTGCTGCATTGAACACTAATGTGCAGCACTCCACAGAGGACAGGAAACAAGATGTGTGTGTGCCAGTCACTGCAGGACAAGACTGAAAAGCCTGACAGACAGCAAGATCCCATGGGTCCAGCAATGCAATTCATGACTTCAAGACATTCAAGCAACACACACCCACATCCCCAAACTTTGACCTTGTTAGATCTGAAGGTGGGGACAGCAATGAAAACTATGCAAGGTGGTTATTTTTTCCCTATAGCTAGCCTCAGTGAAAGGAAAACCAATGCTCCTAAGCAGCAGTGTACATTGTCACAACCAATAAGCAGTGTTTTCAGATTGACTTTGCTGTCTCTTTTAATCCATGGGCTTCCCTTACAAGTGCCTCAGAGCCAGGGCACCTGCTTCTTTTGGCAAAGAGTCTCTAGACAGCACCAACTTCACCAAACATCAAGAAGATCAGTAGTTATATGGCTGATCGTTCCTTCCAGCCCAGGAGATAAAACTTCGTTTTGGTGGATACACCAAGAGTTGCATACTTTTGAGAAGTGACTTCTGTTCCACACTTAACCTCTATCCAACTAGTAGTTCCTAGAAAAGTATCACGAGGCCAAGGCTGGTCAAAGCTACTCTCTGAGGCTACTTGCGTACCACCGTCAGTTTATTTAGCTGGTTGTTCAATGTACACAGGTAGCCTGTAAAGCAACAATTCTTTTCAGTTCCAGATGTTGCCTGGCTATTGGTTAAGTGTATCACTGTAAACTGAATAACCTTCAGTAATGTCCTTGCAGCTATTAAGCCAAACATTTGCAGCAATTTAGGAGAAAAACACAGAGGATATTCTGCATCTCTCGCTGTTTCTTTTCTGCCAGGAAGAAGCTGGACCTGGCACCACAGCTCACGAGATGACACCCGTATCTTTGGGTGATGTGGCCCAATCACCTCTGTTACGCTGTGATAATACAAAGGCACAGGCCTTATTTAAGCTTCTGTCAAATAGCACCTCTATTATTCAAGACCAATCTCAAGAGAATAAAGTTTGCAGGATGAGATCAGCACTGGGGGAGATTTCAGATAAAGAAATTTTAATTCAACAATTCCAAAACCATTTGTTACGAGGAACAATGTTGTATAAAATAACATTTTCATTCCCACTCAGATTTGTTATTTTTATTTTAACAATTGGAAAAGCAGATGGGGAAATATGTGGAGCTCTTTATTCATTACTGTTCAATAGCCAAGACTCCTTTGTACAACTTATGCCTTGTCAAAACAAATTTCAAATGTGTAAATGAAATGCTTCGGTTTTGTAACAATAAATATCTGAAACAAGGTTGATATTCATTAATACTATGATTGATTTGCCTTTCTTTTGTGAGAGTTTTAGGTATGATAGGAATTTAGCGTCAAAATCAGTACACTGGAAAACTTCAGAGAAATTTTATGCTGAGATCATGTATTTTTGAGCAACAAGGATGTTCAGAAACCAATAGTCCCATGAGGTTTCTATTTTATTGGCTAGGGTAACTGCATTAATGTAGAAGCCTGATTTCTTAACTTATTGTTACCTGTTTATATTGCAGTAGCATACTATTACTACTGCTTCTTGTTGTAAAGGGAACAGAGCTTCCTGCTCTACTGAATGCTTTTATTTAAAATATATCCATTGGCGCCTCTTACCTTTTCTTTAGCACTGTCATGAGTGAAGACCATGACATAAAATGAAAACAAAAAATAAAAATAAGGGAGAAGGCAGACAGGAAAAATAACGCATACTCTTAATGGAAAATCCTGAAATGAAAATCATTCCTAACTAACCATCTGTCCCATTTTCATTAAAAAAAAAAAAAAAAAGAAAAAGGACTCAGTCATAAAACCATAAAACTGAAAAGATTAGTTCTATGGCTGTGATCATAGTTTATTAAATATTATTTTTCCTTTAAACACAACAGCCTTTCCACTGAGTTTACTTGAACTATTCTTGTTCTTTACAATATGCATGTCTGAGTTTTTGGAGGATTAATGACAGTTTTCAGTTTTGTCATGAAGGTCTTCACCAGGTATGATGCCAGCTACACACAGGTATGAGACTGCAGAGGTCAAACGCCCTAGAGACAGCTAGTGTTATTGTAATTAGCAATAATACAACTTATAATTCAACCAGTTTGTCACTCTCCATTTTAATATCAAATCATGGCCCTTACCCTCAAATACTGAACTAACATTCTTTTTAATACTGTGAAGGAAAGGAAATCATGTCTCTGAGTCAAAGGCAGTAACTCTAAACATGAAGTCTTACCACTGCTGAAACCAGTTAGTTTACGAAAACACTGCTAACTTCAGACAGAGCAGTTAATTAAAAGAGTTTTAGCTAAAAAGTTAAAATAGTTGAGCAGACCCAGCTCTATTTTACCACAAACCAGGACACTGTGATTTTATCATTATTAATCTCACATCTGTGGCCAAATAGTTTCCTAGCACAATATATCCAATATTAACTGTAACACAAAAGATACTAGAAAAAGTCAGACACAGGGTGCAGGGACCAGCCAAGAGCACGAGGACTTGAGGCCTCCTGTTTCACAGCCTGCACAGGAAACAGTGGAAACCCCTTGAAGAAAGGGTTTTGGTGGCCCCTTGGAAGCTTCTCAGCTCCTTCTGCACACTCAGAGTCCATGTGGATAGGCCACAAAAGCTGTAAATTATACCTTGTCTCTCTCTCATCCCTGTTCTCCCAAGCCTCCACTAGACTCCCTTGCTATAAAAAATACAAAGACCAATAAGAAGCCTTGTCATTTGCTTAACTCTGACAAACTGAATTTTGCTGGTTGTACTAAGACCTCTTCTACCTCTCTCCACTCTTCTGCATTCTTCCAGTCATTTCATATCACTATCTCCTCTATTGCCACAGAAGGAGAAAAAGAAACATGCTTAATTTAAAATTTAAGGGAAACAAATATCTAATAGAATTTGTGTGTTGGAAGGGTACTAAGATTACAGTATTCCCACTGTTATCTGATTTTGCTTTGTCTACCTCTCACCTTTTGGTCACAGTTTGGCTTTTACAGACCTTTGTGCCAAGAGGACTCAAATTTTTAAGTGCTATGAAAGAACTGTGGTTGAGTATTACTGCAGTAACAGTAATAACCATAGTAGTAGGTTTTGTTCCAGTGACTCCAAATATTCTTACTTATTTCTTGGGGGCTAATGGCATTTAAACCAGTTAGGAGTGAAAAGCTGGCCTAACGCAGCCTGTTGGGCTTCAAGTCAGGCTCAGCTGATGAGCCATTACCTTCCACATTACAGCTGGTAAAGGATGACATAAATGAAGTGCTAAGGTAACCACTTAAACCTGAGTGAGCCCTACTAGGGCTTCTTCCAACATAAATGTATATCGTCTTTCAGTATGTAGAAAACTCTTTGTAATTTATTTCTGCTCTGAACTCTTTTAACTATTTCAGGCCTACATAAATGTTCCCATTTGTCTCATCCCTCAGCCAACTGACATAATCCTTTTTGAAGAGGAATGGTTAAATGCTTCTTAGTTCCATCTTGGCTTGAATTTAAAGTAGTTTTATGATTGTGATTATTCAGAAAGTTTGCACCTGGGCAAGGTCTAACTTTTTCCAGGGCATCCTAGCTCTTTACCTCCCTTTATTCATTTATTATTTTAGGATTAATGACAAATCTTGGTGTGTGCATTTTGGAATGTAACATGTAATTCTCAGCAGTCTCCTTCTTTACCCCTAAAAGTCCATGCATTTCCATTACTCTCTGAGGGGCTGAAGTTAACTGGATGGACACTTTTTCTATATATTTCTTTAAAACTTGTTTTGTGATTAAGTCCTGTTACCTAGGACAGTTTGGCTGAAAATTCAGACTGCAAAAAAAAGCATGCAGGTTACTAAGATGCTTGCTACACGTTTTTGTTTTTAATGAAATGTGGATCATAATTACTAGCACTGGCTGTCATTCAGATAGGAAGTGTGAGAAGCAAAAGAGATGTTAGAAAATGTACGCTGGGAGCCTAAAGTGAGAAGAGGTGGGTAAACAAGATATAGGAGCACAAAGAAGAAAAGATTGTGTTGTTATTAGAGGCAAGATCAAGTAAAGGTTGCAGAAGTCTAATAGTGTTTAGGAGGATGGAAAGGCAGCTCCTTTGTCTTGAAAAGGCTGTAGATTAAAAGAGTTGTCCTTCAGCAGCAATAGGAAATATCTCATATGTATTTATGGCTGCATTTAGTCACTTTAAATGTTACTTCATTTTAGGGAGCATGTGGCTCAGGAAGAATATTTGCAAAAGTAAAATGAAGCTGCACAACCATAGTTTCTTCAAAAATGTTTAACATTTCAAATCCAGTCTTTTTTGGGGGTGCTGACCAGTTATTTTGACTTCACTAGGCTGGCAATATTATTTTTTGAAATTGGCACCATGAATGTCAATATAAGGACAAGAAACATACAAAAGCTCTGAAAAAGCATTTTTTTATCACCTCTCTTTTTTCATTTCACCTCTTCTCTGCAGTTTGTGACATACCATTACTCCTGTGGAAGTAGAAATATTACTACTAAATTAAATTTCTCCTACAGCAAGCAACTTCAGGTTAAACTGTTGCATGATGATACACTACCATGCCCCTAAATATTTTTTCCTACATTAGCTTTCCAAAGGTAAAAACAGATAAAATTGTTCTAGTGGCATCAAGACTACCAAAGTTTAGTTTCCTACATAGTTTTTCTGGAAGCCTTTTTAACATTATGCAATTAGTTATTTTCACCTCATAAGGCTAATTTTTTGAATCTAGCTCCTGTAAATGCTGCTATTAGAGGCAGACAGGGGCCTGGTGGACCGTACAAACTCTGACCCACCAGGTATCTAGTGACTCATGGCTGCTGGCCTTGCCAAATGAGAAGGGTCAGCACTGAGTTTCTCTGAGTTTCTCCCAGCAGGGGACACACTTGAATCTGTACATCCAGTTCTGGAGGCTAAAAGTGCCATTAGCAATCTACTTTTGATTTGTTCCCTACTCTATCATTTGATGGTGCTGATCCTGGATACTGTGGCAGTATTTTTTGTCCGGCCATAAAATAGGTGTTATTTACATCTCATATATGTTGCTGGTAGCTTTCTGCATGAAAGTTACACCTTGGCAAAATTGCAGCTTTGGTAACTCAAAATGCTTCCTTATCCCCTCCTTGCATTTTCAGCACTAGTGTTCAGCACTACCATTTCTTTGATGCATGTATAGTATTGATACTTGTTAGCTATGTACATATAGGTATGCATACAGGTATTTTAAGACAGCAGAAAATGAGATGCATTATTTCATTCTTCCACACATAAGCTGCAATATGAGTTTTTGGGGGAAAAAAAAAAAAAGAAAAAGAAAGAAAAAGAAAAAGAAGAAAAGAAAAAGAAAAAGAAAAAGAAAAGAAAAAGAAAAAGAAAAAGAAAAAGAAAAAGAAAAAGAAAAAGAAAAAGAAAAAGAAAAAGAAAAAGAAAAAGAAAAAAAAAAACATGGAGGCATTTCAATGTTTTAGAAACAGCAGAGGCAGGACTGGCAGTAACCACCTGTGTCTTTAATGGATGTTTTCCATTATTAAATTTTCACATGTTACAGAAGTTTGGCACAGAAGGCTTGACAGTTTTATGTTTAGTTTGCTTCGACCTGATCTAAGAAGTCAAATATTTTCATATTTGGAAATCCACTCTCAGATCTCAGAATGACTTTGTGAGAACATTAGAGTCCTCTGGGTAGGCTTCCTGAAAGTGCTGAGTTGGCTTCCCTGTTCTGCCTTTACTATTCCAACAACCACTTATTAGGAAAGGACTTGTGTGCCAAGTTGGAGTCACTGTCTGTAGACATTTACTCACACCTTACAGAAAATGAATGTTCAGGCTAATTGCAGCACTATGCATTCAAAATTGCAGCTTTTTTATTCACAAGCACTGCCAGGCAGTCTTACAGGGTCAACGGAGGGGGTTAAGAACAGTGTCTTCCCTAATACTGTAGCCTGCAATGGTAGCAGCATGCTATCATCCACAAGGCAGCTGCTCAGTGCTGAAGCTCCACACAGGTACTTTCCTCTTCTGCTTTTAATTATTTCTGATAGCTCTTACATGCTGCGTAGCCTCTGCCTTCCTACCACTGTAGTCACTCATGCTTTCATTGCCCTTGCCAAAGCATGTCCTAAGAAGGCATAAGCACATGCCAGTAAGGACAGAAAGCCAAGGAAGCACGGGAGAAAGTCAATGCCTGGCAATCTAACCTCTGCAATGGCTAAATGCACCCAGAGCTAGCTGCAAGCCATGTTCTTCTTCTTGAAGCATAAAAAAAAAGGCAAATACCGCACAAAGTCAGGCTCTCCCTTTAATCCATTTCTCTCTTGGGGCAACAACCACTGACCTCTTCTCTCAGTTAAAGGATGGGAACTCCTACAGTTTTCACATGCACCTGCACCTGTGAAGGCTAGTTTCTTCTCTCTCATTGAGTTCTTTCCCTGTCTCTTATGCTGCTTACAAGATACCCATGGTTTGCACCACATCTGTGTCATGTCTGTACACACAATGTCCTTGCCTAATAAAAAAGATTCCATTTTATTTAATAATTTTTTCAGGTGGGGTTGTGCTTTCATGATTAGTATAAACTGGAGTTTTATTTGGTGTACAGTGAAAAGATCATACTTTGGAGTTAACTATATTTCTAAGTAAACTAATAACTTCACACATGTCCTAAGAATGTAGAGACTTAATTAAATGGGCCAAAACTAGAGAAATTACTTTTTACATTTTGACTAAATCTATTTGAATCCAGAGAAGGAAAATGCAATTTATGTTGATGGAAGAATCCAATGGAATAATGTTGATTTTTCATCATATATTAAAATTTAATAAAACAGAAAATGTGGGAAAATTTATTTTCAGCTGAAATTGGCTGAAGAGAAACAATCTTGAGAATCCCCTCCCCTGTAAAAAAAAATAGAGTGAGAAGGGGAAAAAAATACAAAGTAAGTATAAAGGATGCATTATTGTGTGAGAACCTGTAAAAAGAAAACAATGAAAAAAATAAGGCTTCTGCATTGTATTGAAAACATGGTATCTTATAAGATAGTACTTAATTAATGTAAGTTATTTGATGAATATTATTACAACAGTTTAATTCTAGAATCTCATTATTAAGTATTTTCCTCAACTACTGGAAAAGTGCACACACATGTAACCTCACTTTTTCTGAACCAATCCTCTTGGCTTTTTGGGTTTGCAGACAAGCAAAGAAGTACACATAATCGTATGTTTGTAGTCTAAAAGTCAAGGAAATCCTAATTGCCTATGAACATATTTGACAACAGATTTATCTCCAATGCTTATTCTTCTGACATTCCCTACAAAAACCAGGCTGACAAAACACTAAATTTGTAAAGTTATGCTTGGAATTCTAGAAATGTCAGAATAATTTTAAATTTAGTGCTGCCTCAGTTGCTCATCTATTATGCCAAAATCTTTACATACAAAAGATGGGGTGAGGGACAGAGTGACACTACCCCACACACACTCGATCATTTATAATGACCACAATGTCATTGCTGTTCCTACCACCAGCCACATGCAGTGCGGGTACCCTGCAACTGAGGGTAACACGCAGCAAAATAGTAGCAGGTACCAAACCAGGCAAAGAGTAACAAGCTACAATAGGTAAAAAACTTGTTACACGTAACAAAGGTTGATACTTTATTTTCTTCTTTTGCCGTTGTTGATGTTACACCTGCTACAGAATTGTCTGCCAAGATCCTCACCATTAGAAAGCATAAGACCTGCTGCTGAGATGATTTATTTCTTATCGTCTGCTTTTAGGCTTTGCTTTAGGATATACTCTCTCCTTCCTCCTACAGGCCTCTTAATTCATATTTGCAGGAACTGTTATATTCATAGTGCTTTTTCTCCTCTTCCCAAGGCTTATGCTACCAAACACCCAGGGAGTAATGGTGAGCAGGGGGAACTGGTCCAACGCCTCATGGCTCTGCTGGTCTGCGTTATCGCTTTTTCAAGGTGAAAGGCTTAAGTGCACAGCACTGTGAACTGAGCACAGGCTGAGAGCTGCACAGGTTTCAGCCTTCAAGAGGAACACTGAATCCCTCTTGCAGCAATTTAATCTTCCTGTAAGCCAGTACGCAAAACAGGACCCTAGCTTCTGCTTTTTATAGATGGTGCATGCTTGCTTTTGCAATGTTTATGTTCCTCTGTGGATCTAAATGAAACGTCTTTCCTCCCACTACGACTCCATTGCCTGGACAAGAGCTACCCACAACTGCAGCCAAATTCCTTCCCCTATACAAGTGAATGTACACACCTGTAAAAGCTGAGGGCTTTTGAAATGCGTGCTAAAACTGTTTCTTGTCTCTCCACAGCCACTGAACACAACTTGCAGGTTGTACTTGCTAAATGGGCATAGAGATAATAACAGTGCCTGATCCTTGACATCATGCAGGTCAGAAAGGAACTTTGCCATGAAATTTTTGCTTTTAAGTAGTGCCTTACAAACCTGTGTAAAAAATATCCAACTATAGGTGAAGTTAAATATTCTTACCAAGGTGCAGAATACGAGAATTCAAATTTCTTTATCTTCTGTTGGCTCACTGTGTGATCCTGGAAAAATCTTTACACTCCCTCATGCTTCTGTTCTCCAGTCTTCAAACACTGTTTTTTTCTTCTCTGGATTATAATATTGTATTTGAATAGACACTGAAGTTGGCAGTGAGCAACTTACACAATCTAGATCTTACTGTTCCCCCTACATCTTGCCAAAAATAAAAGATAAAACATGCGACAGTTACTTGAAATAACTTTTAATTTGTTGTACGACCACCTAATCATGGTCTTTTTAAAATATGTTCATATCAAACCTTAGTACAATTCTGTAGAAGGCATGTCTAAATTCAGGAATCATACACTTGTTTCTCTTAAAAGTGATGGAAAGTAGCTCTGCTTTCTTAACACATACATTGCATTTAATATCTTGAGAAATGTAGTCCAAGTACTAAACTGCAACAGGATTGATGTGCCTCACAAAGATTAAGAATATACCTCAGTCATTATGACAGTAACAGTTACTTAATGCGTAAAGCACTGACATGCAATAAATACAGGGTCTGAAACAAGAACTGGTGATCAGAGAGGATACTGAGGTAGCTCACACAACTGGAGTGATGCCATGGGCAGATGTAGGTTCTGTAGGAAAGACAGGCTGGAAAGTGAGGAGAAGACATCGTTTCTTATGTAAGAGAGCAATGGGAATGTATGGGTGTCGGTGTCGGGATGAACAATGAGGTGTCTGGGAGCTGATAGGTAAGGATTAGTGGGCAGACCTTAATGTTAGGAAAAGTGTTTATGAAGGGTTAGGAAAGTTGACTTGGATGAGGGATATGGGGAGATATGTACTTGTAGGTACTTTGACAGGAAAAGGAAGACTAGGGAAAACATGGCTACACTGCCAAAAGCTTCAGAGATCTAGAAATAAGGGACATCGGAAAGGCCAAGGTAGTCCTTCTTCACCTCTGTCCTTAGGGGTAAAGCAATTGCAGGTCACTAAGACCAGTGGGAAATACCAGAGCAAGGAATACCTATCCTGGATGAAGGAGGATAAAGTTAGAGAACATTTAAACAGACTGAATATTCATATATCCACAGATCCTGATTGGTTGCACCCCTGAGTGTTGAGGAACCTGCCCCATGTCACTATGCTCTTAATATGTTTGAAAGGTTACTGCACCTGGGAGAGGCTCCTGAAGGCTAGGAAAAAGCACATGTCATCCCTAACTTCAAGAAGGACCCAAAGGAGGATCCTGAACACCACAGACTGATCATTCTTATCTCAATCCCAGAAAAGGTGACTGGGTGCAAATACTCTGGGACATCATTTCCAGACATTTTGAGGAAAATAAGGTGACAGGGAGTAGTCAGTATGTAGTTAAGAAGGATGAATAATGTATGACCAACCTGATAACCATCTATGATGAAATAACTGGCTTGGTGGATGAATGGAAAGCAGTGGCTGCTGTTTATCTCAACTTCAGCAAGAGTTTAGACACTATCATCTCTAACCACCTCAGACAAACTGATGAAGTATGGACTACAATAATGAAGGTGGACTGAAAACTGGCTGAACTGCCAGATCCAAATAGTTGTGGCCCCTGGCAAAAAGTCCAGCTGGTGTAGGGTGGTCACTATTGGTATGCTACAGAGATTGCAACTGATTCTAGTACTGTTTAACAATTTCATTAATGGCGTAGAGATGGTGGGACAAGAGTGCAACCTTAGCAAATTGCAGATGATACAAATTTGAGATGAGTGCTGTTATTCTGAGGGACCTGAACAGGCTGGAGAAATGGGCCAAAAGGAACATCACCATATTCAAGAAAAGAAATTGCCAAGTCCTGCACTTGGAGAGAAATAACCTCCCACAGCAGCACAGGTTGCATCCCAGACAGCTGGAAAGCAGCTTTGACGAAAAGCACCTGGAGGTCAAGTAGTCCATGAGTGAGCAATGTGCCATTGCAGAGAAGTCCAACATCCCTCCTGGGCTGCATCAGGAAGAACGCTGCCAGTACCTGAGAGGATGTCTCTCATGCCTCTCTGCTCAGCCCTGGTCAGAGTCCTCTGGACTACCGTGTGCAGTCCTGGGCTCTCCAGTGCAAGAGGGACATGGATATATGGGGTTGAGTCCACTAAGAGACAGAAAGATGGTTAAGAAACTGAAGCATCTCTTGTACAATGACAGGCTGAGAGCTGGGACTCTTAACCTGGAGAAGAGAAGGATCAGGGAGACCTTACCACTGTGTATAAGTACCTGATGGGCAAAGTAGATAAACGCAGACTCTTTTCAGTGGTCCTCAAAGAGAGGAGAAGCAGCAAGGGGCACAAATCAAAACACACAGAATTCCATTTAAACACAAGAAATTTTTTTTTTTTTTTTTTTTTTTTTTTTACTGTGAGGCTGGTTGAACACTGAACAGGTTGCTCAGAGATGCTGTGAAGTCTTCACGCCTGGAAATACTCACACGTGACTGGACATGGACCTGAGCAACCTCCTGTGGCTGACCTGTTGTGGGCAGGGGTGGGACTGGATGTTCTCCATAGGTGCCAACCAGCCTCAATGCTTCTGCAGCTTTGTGGCTGGAACCTCAGTGAGACCCAATGGTAGCACTGCACAGTCATAGGAACAGGAATTGACCATGCTGTTCTGCTGCCAGTATGGTCTCAGCAAGGAGGAACAGGATCTTAAATTTGTATTAGAGCACACAGAAAAGAGATCTATAGACTTTAATTTTATACATCACCTGCTTTCCGTGAACTTAGATAGCACCTAAGGAAAAAATAAACAGGGTTTAGCCTGAAAAGGGATGAAGGCCAAAGCTTTCTACCTCTGCCTTCTAAAGGCAGCCTGAGCCACCTTTCTTGACTGTTCACTTTTTGCCTTGAGTTTTGGCCTTTGCCTTTCCCAGTTGCTGTGGCAGGGGACATGCTGGCCAGGCATCCCCTGTGCTGGCTTGCCTGCTGTGCCACCACCCTGTGCTCCTGCCTGTCATTCCAGTTGCCAGCAGCCCAGTGAGCGGGCTCTTCATACCCAGAATGCCCCAGCTTACCCTGGCCCACACGTACCCACATGGCTGGTCCCACACTGCCAGTGTTCCCTGCTGAGGAAGCTCATGTGATGCTCTTCAGCAGGGAAGGCGTTCACACCCACTTTTGTCAATGCACTGGTGCCTGCTTCATCCATAATGTGATGAGCCAAGGTTATGGAGCAGGCTGCTGGCAGCACCTGCACTTGCCCTGATTATCAAGCTCTTGGAAATACTACTACCATTCTTCCTGCCTTCTCCTGGTTTAAATGAGCACCAAGTTTGTCACAGTCCGGTAGCCTAAGTCCCTCAGTCAGCCTCTGGGGAGGTGCTTTTTGAGCAGTCTCAACCCACCTTGCCTAACTACTGTTCCTGGGACAGACATGCATTTCATAGCCCTGTAGCCACCACCAATAGGCACAGCCCCAACATGTTCACCTGCTACCCCCCTACACAAACAAATCCATGCCTGACTTCCTGGGGTGCAGCTCAGAGCCAGTAAGGAGCAGCAAGGGCTCCCGCAAAGATTGACGTGTCCAAAGACACACACATGTCAGTCAGGGTGTTGTAAATCAAGTATTTGGAAGGTTACAGACCTGTGGTTTGGACACAAAAGAGTCATGATAGCTTTGATTACCATGTAGGATCAGCCTCCAGAAGAGGCATCATAGGACAGTGGAGATGAGCCGAGGAATCTCAGATAGTCTCAGTCAACCAAATGGAACTAGGCATACGTGGAAAGGGTCACGCTTGTATTGTATCTTTTTACAAGCTTATAATTTTGGGTGTTATCAAGAAGAAAAAAGAAATCCCAAAATAGCAAGAGACTGTAAGCTTTATTATGTAACAGGTTTTGAGTTTGACAGATTTGATTGTACAAATTAGGAAAGAAATGAAAATACATACAAGAGGCTTGAATAAATGTTCTCCCTAGGCTCTTTTGCAAGGGGGGGGGAAACGTGCCATGCAAAACGGTACCTATTTATACCAGAAGCAGGCCACAATGCCCTCTATTGATGCGACAACTCCCACTGCAAATTTATATTTCCATAACATTGTCTGTGTTTGGCTAAATGACTCAATACACAAAGTGTTATACCACAAACAAAGGCTGTTGTTTACAAATGCCATACCTACCAAAAGACCCTAGACTGGTCTACTCTAGCCCAGCTTAGTCATGCAGTATCCTCATTTGACTTCAACAAAGAAATCAAATCTATGTAAACAAGTGGATGGTTTGGTTTATAATTGTATGATGAATTTAAATTAAGATCTACTAGACATATGTTCTTGAGGGTGGATAGTTGTATTAGAGAAGCTATTAGATTTTTAAAAATTTGTCTGCAAAATTACCCACTCATGGCATAGCTGGTAGTTCTCACAAAGCATACTGTGTGTTGTGTTCTCAAAAGAATTTGCTTACTACTTTAGCTGGCTGAGCTTTTTTTTTTTTTTCTGGAAAGGGCAAAGCTGATTTGGTCTTCACAGCAGTTAAGAAGTCCAGCCACAGTCCGGTGAAGGCAAGGCACCAAATCCACAGGACACCAGAGTGCAGAAAGTAACAATTAATTACTTTAGCCTTTGTCCCTGTCTGGAGTAGATTGATTTAATCAGATCAAGGGGATAATTCCTTCCAACCCACAGATTTTTCTGCCACTATCTTTGAGCACAAGGGAAAATTTTTAAAGCCTCGTGTGTGGCCAGACAGCTGAACACACCTTTGCTCCGGCCTCTGTACAAAAGCCAGTGCTTAGGCGCAGAAACCTCTGGCATTGTCGTGCCTTCAAAGGTCTTCAATTTGACACAATTCCCTGACAATAGAAAGTCAGAGCAAAATGATTTTTATAGAAACTATTTAAACGACTACCCTAAGTCCGGTTAAACTACTAGAAACTCTGAATTCAGTCACCAAAGAAATTTCTTCTAGGATTAGAGCTGGAGATTTTAGTAATTTTCCTAAAGAAACGTGGATTCTCAGTGGCTGGTATGAGCTCAGACAACCAAACATATGTATATTTGTTTATTTAAGATACAATGTGGCTTAACATATGGCTACTCAGTGTTTTTTACATTTGATACATCAGACAGTGAAGAATGATAAATTTCTTTTATATTGAATTATTTTTGCTCATTTTATAGGTGAAGCTGCCTTAGCAATATATCTCAATATAATTTTAAAGGTCATTACCGATAGTTTTGTGTATGGTACTTCTGTGTGTGATACTGGTTTATTACAGACTCAGAGTAACCAAATGGTAAGAGACTTCAAATACTGATTGAAATGTCAAGCTTCTGAATTAACTATGGACATGCCTACTACTGCTTGCTCTCTTGTTCCTTCCTCATCCCTGCAAATGTTGGTATTATCCATGTCTGCTGTGTGCCGGAATTGTCAACAGGGTGCCATATGGGAAACCTCAGGGAATTCAGGAAAATGCACTTCTGTAAAACTGTGCAGACAGGGAGCTCACAGTATCAGGATCTCAAACTGATGGTCTGCCAGTCATCGTCTCATTGACCACCGCTGAAAGGACCAGCAGCTAGAGTAAAATACAATTTAAGAAGATGAAGTAATTTCTATGTGGAAAAGATAAAACTTTATCAGTGTCCTACGTTCAGCTAGGCTGGGGTTAATTTTCACCAGAATTTGGGAGGGGCCATAGCTGGGATGAACAATCGAATTAGCCAATGGGATATTCAGTACCATACAGGCATCATACCTGCTATGTAAGAGGAGGGCTGGCCTGGGGAAGCAGTGGCCTTTTTCAGTGTGTGGTGTCAGCATGTGGCTGGAGCAAGGAGAATGCATCCCAGGTACTGTAGAGCCTCACTGTTTACATCACTTGCTTTGTAGATTATTTCATGAGTATTATTGTCATTATTTCTGTTGTTTCTTCTCTTTTTATGTGGTTCTGTTAAGCTATCCTTACCTCAGCCTGCGGGGCTCTGCCTTTTTTCTCCTAATTCTCTTCCCATAACACAGGGTGGGAGGGGAGGAAGCAGTGGGCAAGCAGCTGTGTGGTGTTTAGTTGCCAGCTGAGCTTCAGCGACAACTTCCGGTGCAGCACAGCAGTACTGTCCATATAACATAGGGCCTAGGCAAGCACAAGATAGGCACGCTGCTGAGCCTGCTGCCCGGGAAAGCCGTGTGGCCATCTGTTCCCACCCTCAAGGCCAAACATGCAGGCTGCACTAGCCTGAGTCAGCAGAGAAAAAGGACTCTCAGTTCCTCAGCTATCTGGCACAGACTGGTAGAGGAATCCTGGTGTTCCTGAATGAACATCAGGGACACATGACCAGCAGGTCAAGGGTGGAGATTTTGCCCATCTGCTCTGGTGAGAGCCCACCTGGGGTACTGCATCCAGCTCT